>NC_023757.2:33540306-33663786 GCF_000499845.2 Phaseolus vulgaris | reverse complement strand
TAACACTTCTTTTTTTTTACAAATAAAATTGACTTTTGGTCATGATTTCTCAAGTTATTTTATATAATTCTATACGAATCAGCAATTTTTATTTTGAGAGAAAAAGAAGGGAAGAAAGTATAAGCAATGATCTTGGTGCACCAATCATTGGTCATCCCTTTCATCAGCCTCCACCAACTCCCTTTCATACCAATTCAATAATAATAGCATGCATAGCACAGTGGTGTGAAAAGAGGCACATATATATAATGAATGGGAGAATATTATATTGAAGCTTGTCCTTGTTGAATAGTTCAGCTAATAAAACTTCACCCTAGGAAGGATACCATCAATTTCTGTGTTCATTCCAATTACACAATATATATATATATATATATATATATATATATATATATATATATATATATATATATATATAAACATGGCAAGAGTGACCATTGCAGTAAGAAAGGTCAACTGTGTGAAAACAAAACAATCAATCAAAATTGGGCCACCAATTCAGATTTTAGTCATGATCATGGCCCACTCAAAATTGCCCACTCCTCTTTACACCGCCAACAAAACAATTCAAAGAAGCCGCCACATATGTCAAAATTGTTCATGTAATATTAATTAATAGAACAAATTCAATTTACCAATGGTTGATACTTTCATGTAATCAGGAGTGAAATTGTTACGAGTAACTCACATTAAAGGGTCAATTATATACAGTCCTATAAATAATTTTAAGCTTATAAAATAAGATAATCAAACTAGTTAAGTTTAATTAAATAATAAAAGTTTAAGTATGGTTTTTATAAATTTAAATATTTTTAATTGAGTTTCTATTAAATCTTTGGATTAAATATGTTTTTCGTCTTTAAACATTTATGATGAACTATGTTTCGTCACTCATTGAAAGTGTAATCTTATTACACTCTTATATTTTATGAAGTTATGCGACACATTCTCCCCAACAAACGATGTTAATGAGTTTGCCATGTGACAAATGGAGTTCCACGTCAATAAAATTTGACTTTAACTATTTATCCACATCACATGACTCTCTTCATCTTCTTTAACCACTTTGTTTTTATAAATCCCGGGTTTCTCAATTTTCACTCACAAAATCAAAGATGAATTTCCTTTGAAATTTCTCTTTGTTTAGCTTCAAGTTAATATCATAATTTATAAACTACTTGCCTTGGTTTGTTCCAAGACAATGAATAACTCAAGGTTTATTCAAGGAGTGATACAAACCAAGACAACAAGAAGATGACCAATGATGCACACTATTAAAGGTCATCTCAACATTCAAGTGAAGACCTCACTAGAGGAAGAAATGGACAAAGACCAGAGCATCTCAAGTTCTTCCTGGTGGTCTTCTTAAGAATAAAACAAGTTGTAAATAATTTGGGCTCACTTTGGGGGTCCAAATAGAAAATATAGGCTAGAATAAGGTACCTTTAGCATAATAGGGGGTGTGAGTAGAATTTTAGCTTGTTTCTAGCCCTTTTGGAAGACATTTTGACCTAGTTTTTAAAAGGACAAGCCTAGGATGCGGGTTTGACTTAGTTAAATCCTAAGGCCGCCCATTTTTTCCCTTTTCCCATCCTACCACTTTAGCTTGTTCTCCAAGGCTCATTCACCTATAAATAGGAGGCCTATCTAGTGTATTTTACAAGTTGAAATCAATAGAATAAGAGTTAGTATGCACAAATTGTATGAGGTGTTAGTGAGGTTTGAATTCCTCTTAGCATTTAGGTCTTATCTTGTGAGTATTGAGAGCTCTCAATGGCGACTATCTTCACTTATCTTGGAGGACAATCATCACATAAGCTTTCTCCTCCTTCATCTATTCTTCCATTGTCATTTCATTTTTACTCTTTGTATCATGTTCTTGTTTGGTTTTCCTTGTTTCCATTCGGCAATTCTATTTTTGTTTCTTTTCCTTGTTCTTTAATTTCGCACCTTCTAACATCATTTTCACCTTATAATTGTCTTTTTCTTTTGCCTTTGTGAAATGAACCTTCACATCTACTTAACCACTTGGTTAAGTTAATGTCCAGTGGGGATTTTCCAAAGGTCTTCACTCTTAAATTCCTAAAATCTCAATCCAAGTAAAGTGTCACACCATGAAATGAACAATCCTAAAATCAACTCACATCAAGGAGTGAAGTTGAAATGTCAACAACCATAACTCAAATTTTTTAAGTAAGAGGCCTAAAATTAATAATATTTCATGTGATATGGAATTGTGTTTGCACATAGGGAAGCAATGTAATCAATTCTAGCTTCATCATAAACAAGGTGATATATGTTTTGTTACTTTTTGTGATTGATCTCTCCTAATCCCATGCTGTGATGTGAAAGGCTACTACTAGGTTCCACTGATCTTTAATCCCATTTTCTTCGAATTCTTAAGCATCATCACCTACAAATTTCATATTATAATTAGAAAAGGTGAACAAATTTCACACATTTTTTGATAATCAGGTTACATACAAGTGATATTTATTGAGCAAATATTCAAGACGAATTTTAAGACATGCAGATAAAGCTAGGAAGAATGTACAAATCCAAAAGTTTCTTAATGTCATGGCCCCATAACACTACAAGAAAAACTGCATATACATACGGTCAAAATCCGTATGTAATGCAAGAAATCCCTATGTAAAACATGATTACATACGGACGAAAATCCGTATGTAAAACCGTCGTAGGTAACTGTTACATACGGATTTCAAATCCGTATGTAATTACATACGGATAAATCTGTATGTAATTACATACGGATAAATCTGTATGTAATTACATACGGATTCATCCGTATGTAACAGGGGAGGAGATTACATACGGATAAATCCGTATGTAACAGGGGAGGAGATTACATACGGATAAATCCGTATGTAATAGGGGTCAGTATTTCGTGTAATTGAAGGCACTAGAAATCTGTTCAGAACCTGCATTATCAGAAGCAATTCCAGTTTTCAGAATTCATTCAAAAGCAATATCAATCAAACATTCAGAACTGCCCATAAATATTTCCGAATGTTCAAAATATCCAATATCCATCAACATTCAGACCTGTTCATAAATACAATCCTATTTCTAAATGTTCAAAATATCCAAATGTATTTTTCATTAAAACATAAAAAAGCATCTAATAAAAGAAAATTCAAATCATTACAAAAGTTTTAAAGAAGCTAATAATTATTATAATCTTGACCAGGTGAATTTTTGTTGTTCTTCATGATTACTATCATGTTCATTATGATTACTATGATGTTGTACTTCATCATTGTCTTGTATCTGATTTTGTTGAGTTGGTTGCGGGATATTTGGCTGTTGAAAAATATTTTGTGCCGCTGCTACTGCTTCAGGTGGTAGATATTGCAGCATAAAATTTTGGAAGGATTGAAATTGAGCATTCATGTCTTGAATCTGCTGCTTAAGTTCAACAATTTCTCTTGCATCAGCTTTGTTATTACTAGAAGATGCTTGTGTTTCTTGTAGGCAGCGATCAATACAGTCTTTGTGATCATCGACATGTCCAACCCCATATATTCGTCCCTTGTACCTTCCACCTGTAGATTGTAACCAACAACTATTTATTAATCTTTCCTTCTCAGCAGCATCTAATGGAGTAGTTATTGAGACAGTCGTAGATTGTGACTCAGAGACTGCTCGAGAAAATCTACTTTGAAAATCTTCCCATTAAAATGAAAAATATTTGTTATCATAGTAATTAATGTACATGAAAAAAAAATTAAAAAAGTTTTGATAAAAAAACTAACATGTGTCCGTCTCGATCTATCATCTACAAAATCTCCAGTGCTCTTCCGTATATGTGTTTGTTGAAACACTTCATCAACATGGACCGTGCGACCAAGCTCCTGTGTCTATAAAGAAAACATTTTATAAATTAAGGAGGTAATAATTAATCATAAATTAGTACAAAATTTTATATGGAAGTCATACCAAACGAATAGCGTGTTCATGCACGCTAATGGATCCTCCGGTGTGCAGACATCCACCTTTTTCAGACAAACGATTTTTTTAGCTGTATTGCATTTGGATCGATACAGAGGCATGTTCCACTGTTCCAAGAGGTTGTTCCAAACATTATTCCCAATCCATTCTGGTCGTTTTCCTTCTTGGCGAGCCACTTTAAACATTTGTGAAAGACTGTGAGAAGCCTTCGTATGGAAATTTTTGTTAACTTTGTCCTTATCTTCAACCCTCCATGTGACCTTCCTCTGCAAAACAACAATCATCAATCCAAATTGTAAATTATAAGCATTTTTTAAAGGAATAAAAAACAAGTACCTTAAAACATTGAAAAAATATATCTCGGTCAGCCTTTGGAATTGCCCCCCATGTCAGCCATGACTCACTAAATTGTTGCTTAATGGTGGCAGTGATGGCCTTGGATGCAATTTTTGATGGATAAAACCTAAATACCAAAAAAAAGTATAAGAATAATAGTAATGCATATAAATTGAAATTTATTATATTCTTACCCTCCCCCAATAGGCTGAATCAAAGGGCGATCACCAGCTGAGAGGACCTTGTCCTCTAAGTTATTGCCTGCAAAATTTGAATGCGTCCCTCCTAGATTTGTATATGGAGATGGTGTAATATCTGGGTTTAGGGTTGATGCATTAGAACCAACACGTGGAGATGGTGTTGATGCATGGTGGGGTGGATTGGGTAGCATTTGCTATTGGTGGGGTCGATCCATGAGTTGAAGAAGGAATAGGTGTATTGGGTTGACTGGATGATGGATTTTGATTGTTAAATCGTGATAACAATTTTATCACATAAGGTTTTTTTCCCCTTTTGTTGTTACTCGGTGATGGTTGATCAGAACCTCCTGATGACATCTATATATATGGCATGAAATGATAATGAAGGTAATATAAGTTTATGAATTGAGAAAAAATATATTGAATATAGTTTAATAAAAAAATTCAAATAAACATGTAAAAATTTCATCAGCAAACATAACCCAAGAGTATGACATCAAATTAACTGGAGCAATAAACAGTATGTTAACAACAACAGTACACAGTAGTTCATACAATACATATTATTTGTTAACACTGGTTGCCTAAGTCTATTCAGAGGTAGAGATGTCAAAGTCATCTCCATATTCGTCTTCACTTTCTCCGTCCTCATTGTCCTCTTCCCATTCATTTGTTTCTTCATCTATCTCATGCTCAAATGATGATAGATTGTTTATGTCCACTTCTTCAAGCTCAGCCTCTAAATCGCTTAATCCTGAAACTTGTTCAACTTCAATCACTTCATTAACATGTGACATTTCATCAACTTGATATGGCACTTCAACTTCTACATCATCAGAATCTATACAAGCTCTGGGCTTTGTTTTGATTGCAACACACCAGCCACGTTTGTCTCTGCGTGATGTTGGATATGGTACATAATAAACTTGTCGAACATTATGTGCAATGATAAAAGGATCAAATGGCACATATCTTCTATCCATTCGAATATCCACAATACCATATTTGGAATCCACTCTTGTACCTCTTGTTGATGGATCAAACCAATTACAGTAAAATAATACAACTTTCTTATCTGAGGTCGAAGAATTGTACTCCACCTCATACATGTGTTGAATCACACCGTAAAAATCATCCTCACCTCCTTCTGTAATACCCTTTACATGGACCCCACTATTTATTGTTTTCTTTCCCTCGCTCCATGCATGAATGTGGAATTTGTACCCATTCACAAAGAATGTGTGCCATTCTTTTACACACCTTAAAGGACCAAGTGATAAATCTCTTAGGTGTTGGTTCTTCACAGTTAAAGGGTCTTTATGAACCTATAAATATATGAATGTCATTATTTTTTATGAAATGGTTAAAGAAGTCAAGAAAAACTAAATTATAGATTTTGTAGATACATACTTGTATCCTAAACCACAAAGGGAAATCTGCATGTATACGAGCCGAAGCATGTGATTCGGAAATTTCATTAGAATGTAAGAAAGAGCTGTCAAAATATAGGTGTCAATGCATTAGGTTAGCGATAACTTAATGAATGAATAACAATTTTTACCATAAGTATATCGTGCATGAGGCTTACTCAAGGTATGATTTAACTTCATTACAGTTGATCAAAACATGAACATGAGCTGAGTTCAATTCTTCATCAGTTAACCAACGAGTGATCTCCCTTCCAAAATGACGTCCAGGTTGGTCAAAGATAGATAAGATTGATGGAAGCCTTTCACTTTCAATGTCCACTTCATTTCTACTATGTTGTGGTCTTAACATGAAGTTGTTGAAATAGTGTGAACAAAAATGAGTTGTCTCACGATGCAAATAAGATGCGCAAATAGATCCTTCTACCCTAGCCTTATTCTTCACAGATCGTTTAGCATATCCCATGAATCTATAATCAAAGAAATATGTTATGATTGATAATTATACTTGACATTAAATAAAGAGTAATAACTGTTATTATTACCTTTCAAATGGGTACATCCACCTATAATGGACAGGGCCACCAAGTTTGGCTTCATATGCTAGATGGACAGGGAGATGTTCCATAGAATCAAAAAATGCCGGGGGAAATATTCTTTCCAATTTACAAAGAATTATTGGAATGTTTTGTTCCATCCTAGTAAGGTCATTCTCTTTTAGTGTTGTAGAACACAAATCTTTGAAAAAATGACTTACTTCAATAATGGGATTTAGAACATGAGTTGGTAACGAACTAAATGCTATGGGAAGTAGGCATTCCATGAATACATGACAATCATGGCTTTTCATCCCAAACACCCTTCCCTTGTTCACATCAGCACATCTAGCCAAGTTCGAAGAATATCCATCAGGCATCCTAAGATCTTTTAACCATTGACACACATGTTTAATTTCCTCGGTTGCAAGTGTGTAATTTGCTTTTGGCTTGAACATTTTTCCATTAGGATGTGACTTCAGTTCCAAGTCTCTTCGCCTACAATACAAACTTAAGTCCATTCGTGCTTTGTCATTGTCCTTTGTCTTCCCACTCACATTCATGACAGTGTTAAAGATGTTATCCAATTTTTTTTTTCAATATGCATAACATCAAGATTATGCCTTAATATATTGTCTTTCCAGTATGGAAGATCCCAAAAGATGCTTCTTTTTGTCCAGTTATGCCACTCCCCGTAACCATGTATTCTTTGCACACCACCACCTTCAGTTACTTTAGGATAAGTCTTGACTCTATTCCAAACTTGTGTAGGTGTGAACATAGGTGGTGGAGGATCCATGTCAACTTCCCCCTTCTTGAATGCATTCTTGTTCCTCCTAAATGCGTGATCATTCGGTAAAAATCTACGATGCGAGTCAAACCAAGAATTTTTGCCCCCATGATGTAATCTAAATGCCTTTGAATGCTCCATGCAATGCGGGCATGCCAATTTACCATGAGTTCCCCAGCCAGACAACATACCGTAAGCAGGAAAATCATTAATCGTCCACATTAACGTTGCCCTCATCATGAAGTTTTCTTTCCTTGAAATATCGTATGTTGGGACACCACTCCACAATTTCTTGAAGTCGTCTATCAAGGGCTATAAAAATACATCAATACCAGCCTTTGGATTGAATGGGCCCGGTATGAGACAACTCAAAAACATATAAGGTTTAGACATGCACATTTCGGGAGGTAGATTATACGGAGTCACAATTATTGGCCAACATGAATAGGGTGCATTTGATGCTTGCACATATGGATTAAAACCATCAGAGCATAAACCTAGTCGCACATTGCGTACCTCCATAGAAAAATCGGGATATACTCTATCAAAGTGTTTCCAAGCCTCGCCATCACATGGATGACGCAAAATACCATTAGTGCTTTTGTTATGATAGTGCCATGTCATTTCTCCCGCAGTTTGTGTTGAAGCATACATTCTTTGCAACCTTGGAATTATTGGCAAATAGAACATTGCCTTTACAGGAACTGATTTTTTGTTACTTGATCCGGTGTTCTGATGATGGTACCTTGGCTTATGACAAAATTTGCATTCAAGCAACGCTCCATCATTTTTATCGTATTCGTTATCATAGAAGAGCATGCAACCATCCACACAACAATCAATCCTCTTAGCCTGTAATCCCAACTTCGACACTAGCCTTTTTGCACTATAATAACTTTTAGGCAAACTTGTTTTGGTGGGTGTTGCATCCAAAAGCATTTTTGAAATAAACTCCAAGCATTGGTCAGGAATATTCCAATTGGATTTGCAAGCTAATAGTCTAACACACATTGATAATTTGGACTCTGATGCCCCTTCATACAATGGCGTATTCGCATCCAACAAAAGCTTATAAAATCTTTGACTTTCTTCGTTGGGAGGCTCTTCCATGTTATCTACATTTGGTGCCTGGACTGACTCTTGTTGCCTAAGAGCATCATACACCATTTCTTCCATCCACATAAATTGGTCATCTTCTGCCTAGTTATGTGCACCATCCATTCCCAAAGTTATACAATTATCGTTATTATACAAGTCACCTTGTACCATGTCTTCACCATGATCCGTCCAAATCCAATAATTAAATTTGGAACCATGTTTGTAGAGGTGAACCTTCACAACTCTTTCCTCCAAAATTCTTGTACAATCACACTTACTACACGGACATCGTATTCCCCCATCATTCTGATAACATTCTTGTTGGCAAGCTTTGGTTATAAACTCTTCAACTCGCAATATAAAAGACTTTTTCAAAGCACCTCTTCCTCTATGACACCTATCATACATCCATCCACGATTTGATGGAAATTGATCCATGTTCTGTTGATGAAGCAATTCATGAAAAGTCAACCAATTTTTAAGACAAGCCTTGGAAGACCGAAAATATTGTTATAAATTGTATTTGCAGATTACTTATTGGAATAAATGTCATCTTTGTTAGAAGCAAACATCTAAGAGTTTGTGTTACAAACTCTGCCTAATTCAACCATATATGGATTTTCATAAGTCATCCAAATTTGGCTAATATTTATGCTTATTTATTTATTCATCCAAATTTTGATAAGTCATCAACAAGAGACTATGCATTTGTTACATTGTAGCCAAGACGTGACAAAAACATTGTTGTCAATCGTACTCTTCTAAGTTGAGTACTATTTTGCGTAACACACACCTAACTAACTTAACTCCTACTTTGGCAAAACTGCTCTGCCATATGAAAAGGATACAAACTAAGTGTCAATAGGTAGTAGAAATTTGTTTGATTTATTTTTCCTTAACTGAAATATAGTAAATTTCTAGTATTACAAATCAATGCAGCAAAACAAATTTGAAGTGACCGAAATCTAACCTTTTAATGACTACAAAAACAACCTTTTACTTCCACGTAAGAGTTATCCTAGAACCTCCACTGCCTCTGTTGCATTCACTGCCCCTTGTGCTGCTGCTCCCACAATTCAGTCACCACCCTGAAAAATTAAAAGAATAAACAACAATATCATCAAATTTAGCAACTATACATAGTGATAAAAAGACAGCTTTAAGAGTTTCATGTATAAACTATAACAGTTTTACACTATCACATGATCAGTATAAATCCTAAAACAGGTTCACCATAAACCAATAAAAAGTCATGCCTACATTATCTTTCTATTAGAAAGCATAATTTTTGTATAAAGCAAGTGTTGGGATATCCTTTTTCCTACTTTGGTTGTGGTGGAAGTTGTTAAAAGTTTTAAAAACTAGTTATGTTTCATAATTTTATTGAATGGTGTATTCTTTGTAATTATATAAAACTGAGAAGTTTCTATCTTTATTGATACCAGCGATCAGAATATGATTTGGAAGAGAAGATAAGGAAATATTGGAAGTTAATGTAGAGTTTCATTTTGCAGGATAATAAGGATGACCTTCGTGAATCACTTGGCAGTCCTGTTTTCACTGCACCAGAGTGTATTTTAGGTTGCTTTTACTTTTCAAGGTTGCAAGCTTTAGTTGAAGTACAGGTTCTCAGTACTCTTACATGTGGTTATGTTTATAGGTCTGACCTATGGTGGTAAAGCTGTAGACACATGGGCAGTAAGAGTTTATACAAACTCAATTCAATGAAAGTAACAAACCTAGTGACAATTTAAAAATATTTTTGTTAAGATGACATGACACAACATTTACAAAGTACAAATTGACATAATGGTTAATCCAGGTTTGACTGAAACATGTGGACCAATTACTCTTGGCTTTCCTGATGAATGTGTATTCTTGGTACTGTTGGAGTTGTATCAATATACAATGAAATAAGGTACACCATGTATGCTTTTGTTCTGAAAATGATAGATTTACACGGATAGGTGATTGTATACTGAGCAGAATAGGAGTAAAATGCATAAAACTCAGATTATGCAGCATAGGAAAGTAGTGGCTGCCTAGCTACCTATGACTCCAGCAACTCCATTATCCTTCAAACCCCTAGCCCAACAAAAAACCAGCAGCTCCATGATTAAAGCTACAGCACACCAAACTGGTTTCCTACCACATTTGAGCCAAGTTGTTGCTCTAGATTGCCTCTTACTAGAAGCATCATCTCTCTTTATCACAATAACGATATCTGCTTTGATTAGAGGCCCCTAAAACACCCCCAAGCTTGCACCCTTCTTCTTCCGATTTAATTCCAGCAACCTGCTCATCTAAGCACTCAGTAATCTATCTGATTCTACCAACCAAGCACCAACCAAATCATCCTTATCAGATCTTGCAACAGCACCAACCAAACTACCAGTGTATGTGAACTAAGACAAACATGCCTTCACCGTACTAAACCTGTTGTTACCCTTCCCACCAGCATTTACTCCTTGCTCTCCTTTGGACTCTTCCTCAGCTCTGGCACAACTTTTGCTGGACCTGCACCTACACCTGTTTTACTTCCATATATATTGCAAACTACTAAAACAGCCTGCACCTTTTTTAAACCTACCAGACTTAGGCAGACCCAATCAACTCCAGCTGTGTCTACAACTTTGTGACCTCTGCATCTCAGCCCTGCACTCTGAGCCACTCTTACCCTTATATTGGTTCACTATAGACCCTATGAACCTCACCTGTCCCTCTACCGCTCACTTCTTCTTACTTGATGCTATTTATACAAATCACCAGGTTAAGAATCCAATCTGCAAAGGAGTAATCAAAAGTGCTGGACCTATATTTTAGCCATAGCCTATTTATACAAATAACCTGTTTCTTCTGTTTTTCTATACAACTTTTTGTTTTTGCCTCCTACCCTTTATGTATTTCTGATTATCATACTTAGCTAATGACTTGTACCATCACAAGTATTGGACTTTTTCAAGGTGTTGAGTCTTTTGGAATCAACTATGCTCAAGTGGCTAACAATTTGCCACCAGCAGACAAAGTCCTTGAATTGTTGAGCACCCTTAACCTCACAAAAACAAGAATCTATGATACTAATCCTCAGATTTTGAGTTCCTTTTGCAAACTCAAACATTGAAATAATTGTGCCTACCCCTACTTTGCTTACAAGGATAGTCCTAATGGGATTTCTTTGAACTACGTGTTGTTCAATTCAAATGCAGGAATGGTTGACCCTTACACCAATCTCCGTTATGCTTTATCATAACATGTAATTTATAGAATAAGATCAAGAAGGTAATTATCTTACCAATTTGCTTTAATCCTGTAAATGTTGACAGATTTAATAGTTTCTCTCTAACTGTTTTTCTTTTTGATACTCAGGTTACAAAAGATGTTTCACTTCTATATAGATGGATGGCAATTGATCTTTATATCCGGGAAGTGGAGAGCCTCATATTTCAGGTATCCATGAACCAGTGCAGTGATAGGTTATCAAGACCGGCACATGGCATTCTAAGTCATTTGCCTATTCAGTTTTATATTTAGGCAACATCCTCCAAATGCCAATGGATATTCATCATTGTTTTATATTATAAGACCACAAAGCACTGACTGTAAAAAGTACATAAATTCAAACAAGCAAAATCAAACATCCACATCAATTAAAACAAGCAAAACCAAACATCCACATCAATTAAAAGAAAGAATGCAGGTGCTGAACAAACCCTAAAATATAAACTAGGTTCTGGTGTAGAATAGAACCTCAAAATAAAAAGAAAACCAGGTCCCAACTTCCAAGCCCTTGCAAGATTCGAAGCTTTTCTCCCCTTCACTACCTCATGTCACGACCAAGCCCTTCCAAGGTTCCAAACTCTGTGCACAACAAAAAATCGGTGAAAGGAGAAATTCAACCTTAAATGCTAGGAGGAAACAAGAAATACAATAATAAACCAACCACGAATGAAGAAATTGAACCCACGAGCAAAAAGGAGGAACAACAACCTACGAATTTCAAAGCATATGAACGCACCATTATAAACAAGAGCTGCCAAATTTTAAGAAAGGGAAAATACAAATGAAGCAAAATGTTACCAAATTCAAAGCATTCAAACCGCAACGAGCCTCATATTAAGCAACCTAGGGTTTTTGAAACGGGTGGTTTGCAAAAATTGGGGGTGTTACGAAATTGGAGATTCAAGCTCAAATTCAAGCTTGAAAATTGAAAGTTAGGTTGGGGAAACTTACCTTTCACCTTACGAAAGCATGCACTCGGGTTCACACAAGACTGATAGCAGTGAGAACTCTCGTGCATATACAAAACCACACATACATTACCATTTTTTTTTAAACTTAAAACATCTGTATATTAGTTCCGTATGTAATACACATTGTTATTTACATGCGGATACACTTCTGCTTACATACGGATCCATCTAAAAAAATATCCCTTTTTGCGCGCCACCATTACATATTGTTACATACGGAAAAATCCGTATGTAACAGAACTTTACATACGGAATTATATCCGTATGTATCTCATATATTACATACGGATTTCTATCCGTATGTAATTATCCGCGGGTAATGAGCGAATTTCTTGTAGTGTAATAATTTTCAATTTGTAACGCATGTGCTAGCTCTCTAGTTGACACGAATACCACTATTACCTTTGACAACAACTAATTCTAGATGCACATACACTTCATATAATTTGAGGCTCATTTCAACTTTTTACTTGTGAACATCTAAAAAATATAATGGACAAGAGTAAGATAAATTTACAATCCATCCTAGTGCTGATATAGTTTTGAAACAAAGAAGAATTTGTCCTACAATTTTGTTTAGTATCTTTATCTAGAAGACAAAAGTTATACCTTTTGAATATTCATATATCCACTTTACTGGGAATGGCAGATAATCTCTATACACAAATCCATCAAGAACTAAGATAGGACTTGGATGTTCCAAGGCATTTGTTCCAAGTTCTACAACTGACTCATCCTCATCCAACCTTAGAGTTGATTTCGAGAATAGTAAGCAAGATATACTAGTAAAAGGAATACACTATTTACTCAAATTTTAATTTATCACATTATGCTAATCAGAAACATTGATTATAAAGATGAGAATGAATCATCATTTTTGCATTGTATCTTAAATCAATTGCTTCAAAACCTTTAATGATGGGCTTTGGTTGTCATCAATATGTCAAATACTTGTGACTTCCACTTCCATCTTTGAGTTGACAGTTAAATTGTTTGATTGTAGAGAAGTTTCATCTCCCAAACAGTTACAGTTCTTGAATGCTTCATTGAACTTTGGTTATTTTCGTTTAGATGTTGTTGAGATCTAAATTGAGATTATGCAGATCTTATGGTCTTACTACCATTTGCTTTCTTATCAATGTAGCTTCTAGAAGTCGTGTCATATTTCAACAATATTTCATATTAAAATAAAAGTATTGAGTATTTATTGATAAAATAACTATAAAGTAACCCATAATTTATGAATTTAACATTTTTACATATTTTGTGATTATAACATATGAATAAGAACGATTTATTCCCAAATTTGTGTTAATTTTAGGAATTTAAGGAGAGATGAAGCATATGAATATATTATGAATAAAGATGTCACTTGGGCCAAGTCCAGTTAGGTTAAATAGAAGGCACGGGGCATAACCTTATACATCATGGGAAGAATAGAAGGTGATAGAAAACCCTAAAGGAGACTGTTGTCAAGGAGAAACATTCTTGATCTTCTTTTCTTACTTTCCATGCTTGTAATGGCCAACATGAATGACTAATTTTACCCTTTAGGATTGACAGTAATTTGTTCAAACTCTTATATATTGAGGTGACATTTAAATATAATATTTTGTTCTTGATTGATGATTAGTATTGTCATTTTATTTGTAATGTTTGTTTTTATCATGATTTTGATCCTTAAGGTTGATTGAAAAGTACTTCTAAGTTTGTGACCTAAATGATAATGTTTAACATATTTGAATGCTAGGAATAGAGTTGAAATGTTAATTGCTATCAATGTCTAATCATAAGGATAAAGAGTTTTTATAAATATGCGATGAATAAATATTTAGGAGACTATCTTAATGATTTTATATGCGAGGAATCGACATGAATGAATTTTATATTCAAAATACAAAAGAGTGAGAAGGATGAACCCCAATCTTAATTTTCCCAATTGAATCAACAACTCTTTACTTTGCTTTTATTTAAATTTCATGCAAACTATTATCAATACCAAATCAAATCAAATTATTGTACACATTCTTATACTTAGTGAATGTTATTAATAGGATTTTAAATAAATGTTCTTTGTGGGTTCGATATTCGTCCTTAGGGGACAAATTACTACTCTTGACTAGGTACATTTGCCGTAAAAAGAGTCATTTGAAGCATCCTAATGACTGTTTAGGAGACTAACAAAGTGGTTAAATAAGATGAAAGGTCATGGTGACGTGGACAAATAGGCAAAGTAAGAATTTGTTGACATGGAACTTTGTCTGTCACATTTCAAACTTGTTAACACCATATGTTGACGATGATGTATCACATGACTTTATAAAATACAATAATGCAATAGGATTACATTTTCAGTGAGAGATTAAATAAAATTTTTCATAAAAATTTAGGAAAAAAAACATATTTAATCCTTAATTTGTTTACTCTATTGAGTACTCAAAATTTATAATTTTTAATTGAGTCATTGCTATTTAATTTTTTTATAATGGGTGACGTGAATGTTTTTTTTCTAGATCATCTTACTCCTCGATGACTTATATATATATATATATATATATATATATATATATATTGTTTTATTTTTAATATTATATAATATGATATTTTTTCTCACTTTTATATTTTTGTCTTTTGTATTTAAATATATGAAAGTACCAAAATTTCCAAATCTATTATATGACTAAGTTTTTTTTATTCTAGTTGGAATAAGGAAACACAAACCCGATTATCTTAAAAGAGCTAACAATGATTACTTTTTATACATCACCCATAATCTGCACCCACCCTTAAATCAATATGTTTTCATCAACAATATAAATGTAAAATATAACTAAAGGAAGAATTATAAGAAAAATATGAATGTATACATGAATATATATATATATAAACTTTTATTTTACATATTAATTAAATTAATAATAATGTGAAAAAATAATTATACACAATAAAAGTAATATAAAATATTACATCTTAAAATATAACTAAATTAACAATCAGACTATATTATATTGAAATAAGACTTGAAATTACTTCCTTTCCTAGTGAGAGTTCAATGTGTCAATTATCATTAATTTCAATAATAAACAAAATTAACATCCGTGGTTAATATTATAAAAAAAAACTACAAATGTTATAGTCATAAAACATTCTTTTCTGATTGATTTGGGTAAAAAAAATTTCTTTATTAACGAAAAAATTCTTTGCTAAATGCCAACAACTTTATCATTAGTATTTACTAACAACTATAACATTAGTGATTAGCAAACGATGTAAGAAATTACTAAAACTTCACCATTATCTATGTTCTTTGTAATGTCTAAAAATTCTCACAAATCATCTACGGTGTGTAACATCGTCATTAATTAGCTATGATTTTTTTAAAGAAAAGCCGTGAGCAAATAAAGTTTCCGCTGGGAAACTAAGCTAGTTTTAACAAAATTATTTTTACATTTTACTATTTTAAAAATAATTTAAGTAACAAATATTAAATTAATAATATTTAAAGAAGAGTAACCATAAATACTCAAAATAGCTATTTAGTTCTATGGTTGAAATTGATTCTCTCATGCTCTTATTTATCGTCTAATACAGTTTCTATACATTATACTTTTGAGAATAAATATTTCGAAAGAGTGATTGATATAAAACTAAATATTAAAAGTATAATGCAATTAAATTATAAAAGCTTGATAGTAAATGGAGAATACTTTATGCAACTGGGTTGTTAATTTATTCAATAATTTGACGTGAATGATTTATTTTCTCTCTTTCGTCTGTCATTCCCTTTAATAATCATTTTTGTTTTTCTTTCTAGAGATAGATTAAGAAGAGAGAAGCATTATCCTTTGATGCAGAGGTAAACACAATCTAGCTAATTTTGTTAATCATAATTCCTAATCAATTTCTTCAATCATATTAATGCATGATTCAAAATGTAAGATTTGTTCAACTATCATTTAGGTTGATTGATACCTATTGTTGTCAATTTAAGTAGTTATCTTAATTTTAAGTTCTAAATTACCTAAAGTATCTTCCAAAAATCTAAGATCTATAATTAAAACTAATTTAGAGATATATCTCTTCAGCTCATTTAATATATGAATCAAATTCATCAACGAATTGTCACATTGAATCTTAAATTAATTTGAGATTGGTCCTATTCATTACCAACCCTATTAGCCATCATCAAAGCTTGGTAGGCTGGCCTTTAACAGATATTATCTATACTACACTCCTTAGTTTGAAATCATAATTTCATTTAAAATGTAAAATTAACAATACTCTTCTGAATATTGAGTTACTATATACTCTTCAGTATTAACCTCACAATAACTCCGGTAGATTTGGCAATGAACACATAAAATTACTAATTTTTATACTAACTTACTTGATTATGTGCAATAAAGTACAGTTTTCCATTTAACCTGAATAACTAACTCTTGATAATGCCCAAAGGGGCACTACCACAGGGGAACAAGTTCCACTACTTTCAATGGCCTCCTTAATGTGAGCAAAGGCCAAAGAAGTTCTGTTTCTCTTTTGATCCCCTTCTTTGCCGCACAAAAAGTAAATTCCTTGAAAAAAGAATGATGTAAGTCAATTCCTTGATTTTGTTTGTTGAAAAACGAGAGTAGCATAAATTAACTCATTCCATGCATCAGGCACTCCGGGAAGACACCAATGGCTGCAGTCTTGCTTCCTTGTAGAGACTTTCTTTCCACCCATTGTATTCTTGCCATAGACAGATGGGTGACCATCCTTCCGAAAATTAGTTAGTCCTGTGATATTTAATAACTTTACTGGAACCTTCATTCCCTGAATCACATCCTCCACTATCTTCATTTTCAAAGGATAGTTGCTCAGGATGGAACCATTAAAAGCTGGTTCAGTTTCACCGTTGCATGACCCGCCTGAGTCCCAGTCCCCGCCCCTGCCAAATATTCATTAGCAATGTTATTTGGTTGAGAGTTATGTAACACACTAACATGGATACGGACACCAATACGACACAGACACAGATACGAAGATATGTATAATTTCTAAAATGTGAACACGGGAAAACAGATGTATATATATTATATAATTATGAATTATATAAATTGACAATGAAAATTTATTTGCACAAGTATGTTTCAGTTTTTTTTAAGCAGAAAAATGTTTTTCGTAGTTGGTTCACAAGTCTTTAGAAAATTAATATATTTATTCTTTTTAAAATGTGTAAGAATCATGCTAAAATTGTCAGAAATCTAACAAATATTTTTTGAATTTAACACTTCCATGATAAGTGTCTTACGAGTGTCTTACAAGTGTCGTGTCCGATACGTGTGTCTGACACAGACACGTCGTTTAAGAGGAGTGTCCGAGCTTCATAGGTTGAGAGAGCAATTAGTGGGTGTCTACAATTGGCTCTTTTTTTATTTTCTCCCCTATTATGATATTGATTAAGGCAATAGGTTTTTCTATTTCTTTTACACAAGCATGATTCTCAGTAAAAGTAGACCGGAAAGAGAAGGCCAAGGATTTTATGTCAATAAATATATGTGAAAAGAAAAATTCAATACCTGAAATGGGCATTAGAATATCCGCGATAGTAGACAATCTGTTTACGTGGATTGATATTATTATCGATCCATTTTGCCCAGGTCTTCATAGACTTTCTGTAAGCCTCAACTGCATCAAATTTTGGATATAGATAATCACCTTCTTTATAGTAATTTATCCTGCACAAATCAGACACCATCACTATTTTTTCTAGACTTTTAAACAAAATTATGATTATTTTCTTTCTTTATTTTGATAGACGACTTGTTAATTTCAAGGAATGACAGACAAACCAATCGGCAACTACATAAAAACTAATAAAAAAAGGAAAAACAAAAAAGTGACAATTTAAATTCGATAAGCGTACAAGTTTTCTTTTAATACATAACTTTTGATACTATAGTACACATTAATCTTCCATGTTGCCAAGATAAGTTTAAAACAGCAGGTCAGCATTCTTGTGCAGAAAATGCGAGGATGAATCCTTTAATTACTTAACAAGAGTTCAATAAGCATAGGGGAAGAAAACACACAAAGTTTCCAAAAATTTATTGTTTAAAATCAATGCATAGATTAATCAAAGTACGAAATTAAAATAATTGCATCCTAACCCTCGGGCAGTTTTTCCATGAGTCCACCAGTGTCCAGTATTGAAGACAAGAATATCAGCCTTCTTCCAACGACCAGATGTCTTGTCAATCCGGTCTATTGACAATGTAGGATTTGAGCCGTGTCCACTAAGACGCACTCCTTCCTTCACAAGGAAATGAGATCTCACAAATAGCACCGAGCAATTATAGTCCTGTCCAAGTATTTCAAAATCTTAGCACAACATTCTGCAGTCTGTCCATACGCACATTTTCTTGACACAAAAATAAAAAAGTCCCGCTGCCTGATCATTTGTATGCAATTTCAAATAATAATACTGTACTTAATAGGAAGTTGTGAAGTTTTAACTTCTCAGATAGTTGAATTCATTTTATTGGAGAGGAAAATTTTAAGAGAAAACAATAATATAAAAACAGATCATACTATTAGTGCATAGAAGTTAGAAGAAACTAAACATGCAAGATAAACTTTTACCACAAATTTAAAAACAAAGTAGCCTCTTCCTTTTGTTATTTTGTGTCCGTGTATCTCATACATTCTGCTCTTATTTTGCAGGCCTTCACGTAGTACGCACAGAATGGACTCAAATTGGTTCCGGTTCATAGAATCTCCAACCAGCATTAGTCTTTTACCTTTCAGTCTTACCAGGAAGTCCGTGGCATTAAACCTTCAAGTACAATATGAAAGACGTTGATGAGGCATATATGAATAGTTAATTTTTAAACTACTAAAAGATGCAGAGCAAGGATAACTGTTCAAAAACACTTTAGTGACTGTGTGTAATTAACTGTTTCATCATGCTATAGTGTATATGATATGCCTTTTGTCAACAGCAAATCATAAGGTGATCACCAGAAGAGATAATTTTGTTTTATTAAGCCTTCATATATCAACAGAAAATGAAAAGTTAAACATCTGATGAGAAAAAAGGTCAAACCGATGTCTAACAGGCCATCCAATAACAACAGCAGGTAGCTAGTGTTCAACTATATCACAGAGAGAATACAGAGAAAGGGTAAAAGTTATTTAGTTCCTAGTAAATTATGTGATACAACACAGGATTCAGCGTTTCCACTTCTCAAATATAGAAACAGCATAGTTCTTTGAATGAGCATCAGATAATAATAATAATAGTTTTTAAAGGGAAATGTGGGACATAATTAACATCAAAGCACACACAACCAACTAAGCTTCAATGGAATTTGAGATTCTATATGTATGCATCTTGATTTATAAGTTGACTATAATAAACTGGGAAAGGAGAATTTTTTTTGTTACAATGGCTAATTTACATTATAAGATTAAAAAAAAATAATAGGATGCGCATTGCATGTGCTTCTCTGTATGTCAAGTCGAGTTTCCACACATCACCAAGTGAACAAATGTTTGAACCGTTTTAGTAATGTTCTCACAATCCTGAAATATTGCTACCAGAAACTATGTTGTTAGAGGAACCAAACTAACTAGGTAAACATTATTTTCAATTTTCACGGGTATGGGTACCTCACCATTTCTAGAGGCCTTCAATCTGAATCTGGAGATTAGCTTAAAAACAAAAATCAGTGCTGAAAATTCATTTTCTCCCAATCACCTAGGATAGTCTGATACACTAAAAACTATATGCTCAACAATGATTTACTCTCATTAAGATGTTTTGAATTACACAAGTTGTTGAACTAAAGCCGGGTCCCCCGTGGGGAACATCCATATCAAGTTTATGCAAAGAGAAGCATATTTACACACACTCTCTAAAGTTTCATAAATATACACAATCCTCATACTTGAATCATTAACTCAATCATTCCGAAACCAACCTTACAAAGATCCTCATCAGAGTAAGAGGAGGCATGCAGTGCAACAGGCAACTGCAATTTTGTCATGGGAAAGGTAGCGGCAATATATCCACCGGCACTAAAATTTCACATGACAAGAGAATTTCGTATCTGTCACTTTCATTAATTATTCACATTTTTATGGAAACAAAGATAGATACAAAATTTCATGCTATTGAATAATTTATTTTGGTAAGCTGCAAGAGGATTGATTTTCCATAAGTGGCAATGAAAATTAACCGAATCAGAAATTGGCAGATGAAAGAAGCAGCTAGAGTTTGTACGCGACCCTAAAATAAAGAAAAAATACCTGAAACCTGTTTAACAAGAAGCGTAGAAAAAAAATGAAAATGCAACAGAGAGAGTACCTGGGAAGATCACATGCATCCGGTTTCCAGCGCCATTTGGTGTAGAGAGTGTCGGTCCTTCCGTTAACTTTGCAGCCATAAGCCTCGTCCACGTAAGGACACGAACCCGGTTGGTAAATCGGGTAGTTATCATCCCTCACCCACGTTCCCGCGAACAAATCGCACTCCTTCACATTCAACGGCACATCGTCGCCAACAGTTTCCTTTTTCTCCGTTACCGGCTGGGCATGAGATTCGGCGTCGGTGACATCGACAGTGTGAGCGACGGAGAGGGTTTGAGTGGTGGCAGGGGAGGAGAGTGTGGGCGGAGGAGGCGGATGCGGAGGAGGAGGGGAAAGAGGTTGGAATTGGAGGTAGAGATCTGAGTGGATGGGGGGAGTGGTGTGAAGAGTGGTTCTGGTGGAGAAGAAGAAGATGACAGAAATAAGGAACAATGCGAGGAAGAAGAGAGTGGGTACAGTGTAATGCCTCTTCTGGAGAACCATCTTCCTTCACTCTCAAACATACCAACACCTTCCGACAACATACATGCGCAAACGTTTCCTCATCAAATCACTTTCCTTTTTCCTTCTTCCAATAATTTTAAAACACTTTTTGGTAATATACATTGAATAACCAATTACTTTGGTTGTCATAATAAATGTTAGGTCAATACCAGGTTATAACTGTATAATGTCGTCAATGAGTGGTACAATTAAAACCAAATTTAGTAGTCATATTACCCTAAGATATCAAAAGGGTAAACATAAGTGCTGTATTATAAGCAAAAAAGGCACCACAAACTTTCAGTGTTCTAGATAAAGTTTATCACATACTACAAAACTCTAAATTGAAACAGTTCAAAAAACTAATTTTAAAAAGTAATAAAAGTTTATTTAGTTTTACAATAATATACTGTTATGACCACAAAAATTGGTCAATTTAAAAAAAAAAATAATTACAAGAGTCGTACACAACAAAATCCAATAAGGAACTCCTTATATGTTTTTAAATTTGATCCAGAGTTTGGATTCGATTAATATTTTCAACAACTGTTACTATTAACCGTACAAATCTATTGGTTATTTTTCAAGAGTATCAAATAGTAAATAACAAACTTTAACTAAAGTTATATCCAACTAAATAAGTATAATTTATAAACTACATATATTTTAGAACGTGGTAACCCAATATAAAAGATATTAAAACCTTTATGTCTTTAAGGATATATAGGTTTCTAATCATATTTCAAAATTTTCCTTTTATAAGAATTGGCACTCTTTTTTAATGGAATTTTAAAAATAAAGATACCTAAATTATCTAAAAATTAATAGACTATTTAAGTACTTATAAAACTTATTCCTTTTCTTTACATACTTCCCTTAAAAGTTGCCTATAGTGGGTCATTTAAGCATTCATGGAAAACTTTTCTTATCATCTAGAGTTAAATTATCCAATCATGGGTAGCTTCAGCCGAATTTCTCTTTACCTATTTTTATCTTGAACTAATATTTTGAAAACTAAAAAATAGAAAACAAAAATAAAATGCATATTGTAACCAAAATTTAATTTAAACTAAAAAGAATCATTTACTCAAAACTGTCTAAAAATGAATAAAATTTAAATTTAAATTTAAAATTAGGAGTTTTTTTTTATATAAATGACAATTCAAGTTCAAGTTCCTGTTTAAATGAACTTAAGGGGAGTTGAAGAGACTTCAAATTTGTGTGATAGTGATGTGTTAAAATGGTTAATTAGGTTAAACTTAAATTTTATAAACCTTATTTGATGGAATTTTGAAGAAATTTTAAAAAATTGTTCTTGTAATTGAATAATCTATAATTTTACTAACATTTGAATCGTATTTTTGATGAATGATTTTGTAAATCCAATTATTATGAATTTATAATAAGATATCTTCTTTCGGTAAAACATTCAAACAAAACTAAAATTTTCTAGAATTTTATGAATGATTGAATTACTCAAAAACTAGAGAATTTCAAAATCTACAAGAATTTGAATATTTTCATACTATATAAAAATTTGAATATTTTCGTACTCTAATATTCATTTGTGTTTTTTAAATATTTTTTCCTCAACTTGATTTTAGTATAGACATTGTCGACTTGACTTGATTAATACTGAGACATTGTTGGAAACAATTTTTTTTAGTTAATGTCAATTAGGAGTTTTTTATTAATATTAATAGGAGTTGTCTTTTCATTTATATTATTACGATTATTTTGTTGATATTGTAGTTGTTGTACACCATTATTATCTCTCTGTCGAGTCAAGATTTACTTTATCAATATTGATGAAAGTATTTTGTATTTTTTTAGTGAGTGTGAACTAATTTGAGAAAACTTTCACCCTAGAATTTTCAAGTTAATACTAACAACAATTCAAACAACACTTTTGTAAAAATAAAAATTATTTGTGTTAACATAAATAATTGTGGTCGATATCAATTGAAATTTGATAATAAGAAAAAACTCTCATTTGAAAAAATCTTATGAACTTTGTTCGAATAATAAAATCAATAAAATTAACTAAAAAGATCATCAATATTAACATTTTTAATTATTAAAACTATTTAATATTTAAATAATTTTCTACCTGTGGTGATAATCAAAATACTTTATTTTTTTTCAAGAGAATAAATTAATTTAAAACAAATCAATTTAAACTCAATATATTTAAATGTTTTTAAATTTATGAAATTCAAGTTAACTTTTGTAGACAACTTGTTTTGTATATAGTTATCCAAAGCCAAAGTACTCTACGCCTATTTATTGTTCATTAAAGAGACTATGCATGGTCAAGTAAATCCTGTTATTCTCACATACTTTTACATCTTCTAGTAAATTCATCTCAGATATTATAACCCTCTTTTTTCTCATTCCCAACCATCTCTCCATGTTAATGACCATGTGAAATCACTCATATTCTAGTGAAGAATTCATAACACACTTTTTCATTCTAGATCTATAGTTTTTAAATGCTTTAAAATATGTTTCAAAACTCACTTAACTATATAAAAAATTTGTTTTCCATCTTTATAAACTTTAAAATTACTATTTTTATTTTTTTATAAAATGCATAAGTTTTAGTTTATTCTTTCTAAAATGTTTTTCTTTAATTTTTATTCTTCCAAAATTTCAAATAATTATTTGTAATTTCTATAATTCATTTTAAGATAGGTAAACAATATTTACTTAAAAGCTTTTAAAAAATTATTACATAGTTACATTACATTACAACACAGCAACACTAATAAACATTACCTCCAAATGACTACTAGATGTTTAGTTAATGAAACATGCAATTAACTAGTGCGTATAATAGTAAGGGATCAAAAGAAATAACTTTTCAATTTAAAAAAATCAAAGTCAGAGCAAAAATTGTTGGAATTAAAGTCAAATTTTGCTTATTTTAAAAAATAAAAATATATTTAAACTTTTTAAATTTATAATTTTACTCAATTTTTTTGGATGTAAATTCTTAAAAACCTGAAACAGTAACTATGACTCTGGTTTATGGTTTATTTTATGATTTATTTGGATTGGAGACTGAAAAGTTCAGGGTGTGAGAGGATGGAAGTGTGAAGACTTAGAAGAAAGTGTGAAGAAAGTTGAGAGTGTTTAAATTAGAATATGTTAGAGTAGAAGTCTGAGGAAAATTTATTAAAGTAGGTGAGTGATATGATGGTTGTAAGGATATTTTGAATTATTTTTAATTGTGTAAATTGTAAGACTACAAATTTATCTTTGTGTATAAAAAAAGAACGAATAAATAATAATTAATTTTGTACATATTTTAGTTAATTAAAATAAATAAATAAAATATTTTTTTAAAAATATAATTATATTATTTTTCATTTTATTAGTTTAAATTAAGTTTGTTAGTTAAATTAATATATTTAGATAATTTTAATAATATTTATGATTCTTTAATTTATATTATGTTATCTTTGCTTCAAAATTTGTCATCTCTACCTCATCAAAATACCTTGCCGAGTTCATATTGTTATCCATGTAATGTTTAACTTTTCCATCGAGAACCATAATTACGAGTAACATTACGAATATGGTTACCATTTCCGTGTAAAACTATACCAGAACGGTTGTTCTAAAAATTAATTATAATAACTCATAAATATTTTTAATGTAAATGACTATATCATTTTGATACTCTAATATAAAAAAAATATATAAATATATACACAAATTAAAATTTCCAATATTAAAATTTAATCAAACAGAAAATATTTCTAAACAAAAAATAACAATTACATAAATTTATGAATTCAATACCGTAATATAACAAAAATATATATATATATATAAATATATGCAGAAATTAAAATTTTCAATATTTATCTAATTAGATAACATCATTAAAGAGGTATTAAAACTTCTAAGGGTAGCATAGAATAGAATCACCTAAACATAAGCAACTTTGAACATTTCCTACTAATATTGTTTGAACACAATACAAAGTAATTGGTAGATGGATGCATACAGTACAAGGATAACTACTACAAGAAAAAATAGATTAGGAGAATGCTAACGAGAGCTTTGAGGGCACTCTTTAAGGTTGGATAATCTTATTATAACTCTTTTTAGTTAATAATTAATAATCCAAACGTTAGAATTTAATTTTGACTTAATTAGTATATGAAATTATATACATGTCTAAATTAATATTTGAAACTGTATATAATATCTGAAATTATATAGATATCTAAATTAATATATATAATAATAATTATTTTAATACGCATAAGTATCAATTGATCTTTAAAAAAAATGCAGTTTATATTTCCATTTTATACAAAATATTAATTTTAAATAAAATAATTATTTTTTTACAAACAATTAAATGTAACAAAAATTACTTATGAAAATAAAACAATTAAAAAAATAAAGGAATAATCTAAAAACAAAATGTTAAAAAGAAAATAAAATTGAATGTGCTCTTACTAATATTAAAATGAATTCTTACTAATCAATTAAAAATAATTATTATATTTCATCACTTTTTTTTATCAAAAATCCAATAATAAATTACATAAACAACTTAATAGAACATGAGGATAACTAATTTATTAATATAATTATTGAATTTTAAATAAAATATTTACATCTAAAATTGAAATACATATGAATAGTAATTTCTAAAATATCTCAATTCAAAACACATTTAACATAAAAAAAAAATATATTCAAGTCAATTACAAATTAGTTCACATAACAATTACTGTAAAATAAATTAGAAAAATTAAATTTATAATAAAAACATTCAAACAGAATATAAATTTAAATAACAAAATTTAAAACAAAAACAAAATATAAATTAAAAAAAACACGTACCTAGACTAGAGTAGAACAAGAACACAACTGAGAGAAAGAAGAAACTTTGTCTGAAAACACCTTAAAACAATCCACATTTTATTAACAAAATAAAGCAAAAATCACGCAAGACACATTGAAAAATCTGAAGAAAAAAAAACTACGAACATAATCGATTACTCTATGTCTTAAAAAATAACTTAATCGATTAGCTAAAAGTTTTATTAGAAGCATAATCTACCATGCCTTTAGTTACAAAACATACATAATCGGTTATGCTACAACATAATCGATTAAACTCATATTTACACACATAAGATAATCAATTATGCTCCCAAAAAACAACACATAATCGATTATGTATTCAACCTAATCGATTATCAACTATTTGATGAAAAAAAACGCACGCGGAAAGAACATACATAATTACGAATCAACTGTAAAAAATAAACAATACAAGATTTAACGTGGTTTGGTTGCCAACTGCAACTTACATCCACACGAGCAACCATTTCTTATCTATGCATAAAATATGAAATTCATGAGTGGTATTGTGTAGCACAACTAAATGAAAAATGATAATTTGAGAACTTCAATTGAAAAATGATAGTTTGTGAATTGCATAGGATAAGTTATAAAAATAAAAATATAATGTGGTTGTATACATTATATAAAAAGTTGAAGTTGTCCTATATCATTATCCATTTCAAATAGAGGTGTCCACCCCTTACCACGACAAAGGTTTAAAAGATTATAGTGCTTGAACCTTCACTTTTTTTTGAAGCTCGATAAACAGTTATAGCATGTCTCATCTAGCAAATGACCGTTGCGGACAAACAATTGGCTTGTGAAGTAATTAATATGGAGTATATACACTACAAGAAAATGAAGATTTAGCTGCCAAATATTTGCGTGGGCCAACTGTGGACACAAATATCGTCGGCCAAACGGACGCAAAACTCACACAAACTTAATTTTAACGCAAAATGGATGCACCTACGGATTTATTTATTTTTTTAAAAAAAATCCATTTTGCGTCGGTCATGGCCTACGCATAGTTTAATGTATGCGTCGGCCACGACCCACACATGTTTATATTTTAGGTTTTTAAAATTTATTTATTTAAATTTATTTAATGTATAACATTATAAGAAATACTTTAATATTTAATTCTTTATTTTATTTATTTTAAAATTATTTTTTTAATATTATAATAAATTATTTAATTTTTAAAATTTTTAAATTTTTAATATAATTTAGTTAAATTAAATTTATTAAATTATTTAAGTGTTTGATTTAAAATTAATTGAGTAAAAGAAAAGACGTATTTAAATTATTTAAATGTTATATAAAATATTTTATTATTTTAAAGATTATTTATTTTAAATTTATTTGATTTATATATTGTCATAAATATTTTATTTTTGAAATTATGATATAACATAATTTTAGTAATTTTAGTAGACTTAGTTCTTAATAAATGTAACATAAATAAGTAAATTTCGACTGGGTATGATATAGAATGAACTTAAAATCATGGAATAGAGTTCATTATTACATTTTGGATTATAAGTTAATAATCCTAGTCCATTGTCAAGGTAAGAGTTGAACTAAGAAGTGCATTATAAAGGTTGAAAAAGAGTATCATAAGCAATTTGAGAAATATGAGTCATTTCATGATAGTACATAGAATTACCTTAGAATCATGGAATATAGTTGATTATTAGATTTTGGATTAAAATAAATTAAATTTTTGAAAGTTTTAATATAATTTTTATTAAATTATATTTAAGCTACATACTTATGAAAATTTTCACGTGTCTCACATTAATAATAATAATAAGTATAATAAAAATCATTAAATGACAAAAGAATTTGTCTAGTGTAGTGGTTAAAGCTTCTTTGGTCATTGAAGGGACTTAAGTTTGAGTCTTGCTGCCCACTGCATATTTTTTCCATCCCTTTATGCGTGGTCCATTTTTGCGTCTGCCTTCGGCCCACGCAACATGCGCCCAACTCGCTGGCCCACGCTAATTTTCATTTGCTTCTAAGGTTTTTTCGTCGGAACTGTGGCCCACGAAAATCCGACGCTCATGCGTCCGTTTTTGGCCCACTCTAAATCATTGTTTTCTTGTAGTGATAGAACACGAGTGTTTCGTCTTTTGAACGGAGAAAATGTTTGTTTTCTGCAGATTTTATAAACTAAAAACTTTGACTTGTATAATTTCATTTTGTATAAGAAAGTTTTGATGAATTTAGTAGCTAACTCACAAATTAAAATAATTTTTAAGAAAAATATTTAGTTAGTTAGTCTTCTACTTACGTGTAGAATAGTCAAGATTACAAGATACGGATTTAGGTACCCCTTAAGTATCCCTTATATTTAATTTATTCATTGCTGGTAAAAAAAAAAAACAAGCGATCATCCAGTGCCCCACTCTTATCCTTTTGCACTCCTGGGTAGAACACTCTACGAACTAAAAGAAAAAAAAAATAATAAATAGCAAATTCTAAGAATGCATAATGATAAACATGATATCATTTCAAGAAATTAAGGAATCAAGAAAAATGTGAAAGGAAATTCCTATAATTGAAATCAAAGGTTGAATCAAAATTGACAAAACTTCACTAGACACTTTCTAAATCTCAAGTGTTTAGGGTTTGTATTTACACTCAACACTTATGCAAAAAAACACTACCATATGCTTAACAAGACTATAATATTCACAACAATAGAAAAACTTGCAATCAAAGATCAAGAGGACTTTATAAGAGATGTAATATAGTATAAGCAAACATGAGTGCAAACACATAAAATAAGCATTAAAGGATATATCAATTAAGGCTCAAAAACTCATCAGAGATCGTCTATCTCAAAAGATTCAACCCAAAACTTCTCATAACCACCTTATTTTTCAATTTTTAAGGAAATCCAAACAACATAGATCAAGAAACCAAGATTTGCAAGAATTATGAAATATGTCATCCATTAGACGATCCTAAAAACCTTATTTATTTTATTTTTTAAAACAAAAGCAAAAAAAAAAAAAAGATGAAAACAAATCCTAAATTATAGTTTTCCTCCCCCACACTTAAATCATACAGTACCTTGGTACAAGTGAGAGAAGAAGTACTCCTTCGTCAAACTTGAGGAAAGTGGCAACTGTAACTGTTTCAACCATCCCCTCTACAATACAAGCCAAGATTTTTCATTCACAATGATGTAGAAACACTGGAGCATCTAACCAAAACATGCAGTACCTTGGTAAATTATGGAGCAAACCCGTTAAGATGAAAAAGCCATGGAACCGGAGTAGGCTTGGAGGGCGTGTGAAATGGTACAATTGCTTCCATGAATATGTAACGATACTGTACACAACATAGATGGAAGACAAAATTTTATTCAGCGTTGATGATCTCATATGGTTGGCTGTTTAGGGATCATCTAATGGTGGTGGTCTAAGGTTAGACAATCCGACCAGGGTAGAAAATCTAGTTAGGGTAGTAGATGGAATGAAATGTAAGTCAGTAGGTTGTGGAGACGGGTAAAATAGTCATCAGTCTTTGGTTCCGTTGTCGAAAAATAGTTTTAATTTTTTGGTACACATTTTTAAATATTGTGAATAGTTTAATTGTTTTTAATTTTTATTTTAATTTTTATTTTAATTTTTAAAATTTTATTTTTCATTACTAATTACTCCTTGTGTTAATCATTGAATGAGTTGTCTTATATTTTTTGTGTTGCTCGTATCTTCTTAATTTTTATAATAAATTCAGTATTATTTGAATGAATTATTATTGTTGTTAATATAAATTATTATCATTATAAATGTTTATTTATGTTTACAAATTGTTGTTCAAGTAAATTATTATCACTTTTTAAAATAAAAAATTATTTCTTCAAATGTTTATTGTTGATTCTTATATCTTTCACTACAAAAAAAAACTTTTATTAGAAAGGGCCAAAGGCGGACACTAATCACAAAAAGCCCACGCAAAGATGCAATTAACATGGGTTTTGCCTTCACACAACTTTGAAGCTAATATCCTCGTCGCAAAAAAAATTGTCGGGTGTGTGGCGTCGTAATAAGTTGGCTTGCATGGGCTTTGCCCACAAGTTGCCAACACAAAAAATTACAATTGTTAACCTAAGCGGGGGCTTAGCCTTGGACAGAAAGTGAGGGCTTAGGCTTAGCTAGGGGGACAATAAAATTAGCGTGGGCTTAACCTTGGATAAGGGGACAATAAAATTAAAAATAAAGCGTGGGCTTACCCTTGGATAGCGGGACAATAAAATTATAATAAAGCGAGGGCTTGACCTTGGTAAAGTGACAATGAAATTAAAATGGACTTAACCTTGGATATGTGGACACATAATTTTTTTTGTATGCGCTATTTTTGGCAGCTATTGAACTTCACTTTTAAATAAAAGTTTGGATTTTAAATATTAAATATTAATATTTTTCAATTTTTTTTTTGCAATAGCATTAAAAAGAAAAAAACATCAATGAATTGATAAGTTAAAAACTAAAAAACAAAAGTAATGAATAAATTATTATATTGATGAATAAAAAGTGTTTAAGCACCGGAAGATGAACATTAATTAGTTAGCTTGGTTATCTTAGTGATTTCATTATTCTTCTTCTTAGATTTAGGCTTTGTTGAAATGTCTTCCATTTGCGCTGCTTACTAGTTATGTTTTATCGAAACATATGCAATGAAAAAACTATCATTTTAATACATTTAAGAAACTTTGTTCTATAATAAACATAATCACGCTTTCCGCACACGCTTCAGCTTTCACCAATTTTAAAACCAATTGATTCAAAGCAAATTCAAATGAATCACCTTGCTCGCTGGACTCACATCTTCACCAAAACAGCTAGCACCAAGTACTGATTTCAGCTGGAACAGTTCAGTATCAACAGCTGTATTGAGACAACAACACACCACCATTTTCAATTCTGTATCAGAAACACCAATTTCAGTAGTTTTGTAATTTTAGCAAACACTTTATCTGCTTCAATTCATAGAACATTCTTCAAATTACATCACCACACCAATTCACAGAATGCTTCAATCATACTACATCACGGCACCATGAGCAATTCATCAAACAGTTTATCTACAATTTTAACAAGTACACAAATTATTGATCCAATTTGTTTGGCAATTCCAGCAACCAATGCATTACCAACCAGCAACAAATCACATAATTTCGTTTCCGACAACGTCTTTTGTTTTTCAGTTTCGCACCAAACTGCTTTGCACAAAGGAATCAGTTCTTCACTGAGCCAACAAATTCACTCGCGAATCATCAACTAAGCTTGAGAAATTATCTCGTGCATCAATGAGCTCGTATTCTCCGTTAAGCTTCTCCAATATCGCTCTAGAAAACGAAGATCAGTGAACGGAAAAGGCAGAACCAAAAATCGTCGGAATCGGAAGTGAAAGCGGAAGAAGAACATACATAAACCAATTTCGACTAAGAGCAAAAGGAATCGAAGCTTTTGATTCTGTTTTTGGACTTCCAATTCCAGTTTCGAATTCTCCTCCACAACCACCGCAAAAACACTCCAAAATCGCCTTCGCCGAAAATCGAACACTTTCGTTCGCGATTCTTCACTGCTTCGAGTATTAGCGTTCTCCAATCAACTTCTGACGAAAAGAAGGCATAACCAGTGACTAAATCTAATAACCCAGCAATTAGGGCACAATCGAGATGGATTGAAAACGAAAGGAAATGCAAAACTTACGGTGTTAGGCACAATCAACAGAGAGAGTACTCCGGTCGCAATGCTTGAATGCTCAACAGAGAGAGATTCGAATGGAGAGAAGATGTGAGAGTGTGAGTATTGCTGAGGAAAAGTGGAGTGAAGTGAGTATTGCTTCAGAATTGAAAAATGAAAGAAAAAAAAAGAAAAAAAAAAGAAAAGAAGAAAAAGAAAAGAAGGGATTAAAGTAAAGCAAAAATAAAAATTAATTATTTGTGTATAATTTGCGAGGGCTTAACCTTCATATTATTTAAATTTAATTTTAAAACTTTTAGCGTGGACTTAACCTTCAAATATTTAAATTTTAATTATTTTTATAATTTTAATAGCTGCCATTTCAGCAACGCAACCATTATTTTTTATTTTTTTTAACTTTACGTGAGAATAACTCACGCTTTCCTCACACCTTATTTAATTTATTTTAACAATGAAGGTTTAATGGACACTATTTAGTGTCCACTTATGGCCCTCAATATTTGTTTGCAGCTAAATTAAGATTTCCTTGTAGTGTTTATTGTTATAGTTGTATTTTATTTTGTTACAAAATTTAAATTATATTACTATTGTTATATATGACAATTTTGGAAAAGGAGTTGAATAAAATTTGTTCTTGTTGGTTGACCTTCGGTTGGACTGAATGGAGAGCTTCGCCTCTAGCTTGTCTCCTCTTGGTGCATTGGAATAACGCTCCGCAAAATAATAAACAATTTCAATCTCAAGGTATTCAGAGACAGCATACCTTTAATATTCAGAAACACACCTATAACAAAAGGGAATCTCGTGCACCTTTATTCACGGGTGTTTGCTACTTAATTAACAACTTTATTAACATATATATTCAATTAAAAACTTATATTCATTAATATATATATATATATATATATTCAGCTAACAAGTTTATATTCTTATATATATTTAAGTAACTTATTATGATAACCAATGATAAATTCTTTACAAATAACTAAGAGTAATCATCACATATGACCTATTCTTTATAAATTCTTTACAAATAGCTAAGAGTAATAAGAGTATATAATAGAGTTTAGTGTGTGTCTCCTTATTAAGAGAATAATCACCTATTTATAGGTCTTGTTAGACTCAGTCTATTAAGAAAAACATTGAGTTATCATGAGATATAAATGGATTTTATAACAGTATCCAATAACCGCTAGTAACTTATAATCGATTTATGGTCTGATTTATGTGTCTTAAACATAATATATAATATAATATTAAACGGACAGTTATTATTTGATTTTTATGTGCCTTTAAATATTATATTAAATGAGCGGTTATTGATATGAATGTACCTAATCGTAATTGAGATATGTACAACTTTCGATTTTTCACATTTTTTACTTTTTTGGATTAAATTATGTAGTAGGAATTATTTTCTGATTTTTTTATTTTTGAAATTCCATTAATAAAAGGAAACGTCCAATAAAATATGTAGAAAAAGATATTAACGATCACATTTATTAAATATTAATTATATCTTAATTATCTTTATTCCGAAAAAAAAAATGTACAACGTAGTAACAATCACATTTATTAAATAATAATTATACTTTAATAATCTTTATTATGGCAACAAACGACAAAGTTGACAATAATGAGAGTATCAAAACTTAAGTCACCATTTTCCATGCATAACAAAACTTAATTATAAAAATAAATAATAAAATAATCTGTGAAGGAAGATAAACTCTATTTAATTTTAATAATTAACTAAATATAAATTTAAAGACTATTTATTAATAATAAAAAATATTTTATATATTAATAATTTTTTACTTTTTAAATAATATTTAATTTACTCAATATATGACTCATTATTATTTTTAAAAAAAATTATTTAATAATTTTTAATAATGTTTTTGTGTCTTGTACTTTTTTTTTTATATTAGTTTGTTCATGTACATTGTAAATGAATTATACCGTGTTTACATATGTCAAAATTTACAATTATATCTAATATATGTATATGCATTAGTATTAGTATAGTATATAGTATATTAGTAATATTAGTATATTAGTATATTAGTATTAGTATATATTAGTATATTAGTATTAGTATATTAGTATTAGTATTAGTATATTAGTATTAGTATTTTTACGTTTTTTTCAGTGAGTATTTATGATTTGTATTAATGAATAATATGAAAAAATAATAATTAATAATTAAGATTAATAGAGTGCAATAGTTATTTTTAAAAAAAATCAACTAAATTGATTGCTTTTATGAATATGTGTAATAATGTTAGTATATGTATTCCAATAAAACTTCACTCCAACCCATCAAAAAAATATTTTGGAGTATTGAAAGAGTCACCAACTTAACATTACTCAAAGATCATTTAACATGAAGCTCATCACTTCAGTTTTGATCCTGCTTCTTGTTCTTGCCATTGAGATTGGTATGGTTTGTTTTCCTCATTCCATATACTCATTAATTTGTGCTTACTAATCCTTTAAATTCACTTTTGTTATGAATAAATTTATGAAGCTGAGATTTGTGGTTTAGTATTGAATATTGTGTTTGTGATGTAGAAAATGAAGGAGCAATGAAAGTAGTAGAAGCAGGAAGGTGTGATGAGAAGTTGAACAAGGATTGTCAAGAAAGCAAGTGTGACAGTGATTGTGTTAGAAAGCATGGAAACTTAGCCAGTGGAAGGTGTAATGCCATAGAAGATTGCATTTGTCGTTTTCCTTGTTAAGTTTTTCATCATCAAACATTTTCTTATATAAATATGACTTTATGCAATCGACAGTGATATATTCAAAGAAAATAAAATTACTCTTTAATGTTTCATTTCGATTTCCCTTTACAAGTTGCGTTATGATTACAATTTAGCATCTTGAAACAACTAAGGTAAAATACTGAATGAAGGTTTTATCAATTAAAATATTATGAACATGAGACAACCATGTAGGATTCATTATGCTTTTCTTAAGTTAAGTTACAATAAGACAAATTAACAGAAGTCTCCACCAGGTCACAAAGTATTTGACGACCCCACGTGATTTCTCTTATCTACATTCAAAACCATAATTATTAGTATTATTATTATTATAAGCACTCAAACGTTGAAATGGTGAACCCTATAAGATAAATTAGTATGGTGGTTGTATTTAGTGTAGCAAGAGAATTGATAAAATCCACTTTCTAAGAAAAATATAAGTCACTTACTAATAAAAATACAAGTGCATAAGCAAATTACAATGTGAAATTATAAAATTCAAAGATATGATTCATGAGAACATACTTTAAAAAGAAATTCATAATGACTTAGAGAATTCTTAGAAATTTGTATTTAAAGTATTAGTTATGTTAAATATTAAAATAATAAAGCTAACTAGAGAATAAGAATAGTTTATGACTTGTTTGGTTGATGCACACACCTTTCCAAACAATGTTCTTGCATGGAATATGAAGAGTCTAGGACTTGTTTAGTTGTTTCACATAATTTTCCAGCCAATTTTTCTAAAAGCTATTCTTTATCCATACTAAATGTCTTATACTTTTAATTGAAAGAAAGCAAACATATTTTCTACATTTTATTTAAAATAGGGTTAAATATGTTTTTCATCCCTATACATTCATGGAAAAAGTATTTTCATCCCTAGTCCAAACTTTAGACCTCTTAGGTACTTAATTATAGTAAATAAACTATTGGAATTGGTCATTGTCAGTGTTTTTACATGGGAAACAAATTTATGGATCTTATAATATTATGATACAGTCCACATTAGAAATTTGTTTATTCGTAAAGAATACATGGACAAAAAAAAAACATATTTAACCCTTTCATGAAAATTGTATACTCTCCTTTCACTCTTTGAAATAAGGAATCACTTTTTACGTCTTTTTACATCACTATAGAGAAAAGAAATTTTAATATTTATTATTTTTTTATATTCTAATATAGAAAAGTATGATATATCCATAGCAGTTCGAAAACATGCAACACATACACATATTAAGGATGTTAGGAATCCTAACCAAAACAAATATAGAAGATAATAATATAACTTATTATGTTGGTTATTGTTAAAAATTGATGAAACATGTCCATTGATGCAAAAAAATAAAAACAAAATGTCATAACCGATGCAAATGAAGCACATATTAAATTGCTATATATCATGAAAACTTTTATAAAAAAAATGTACATATTAAATTGGTTGTCACATAAACTGTGTAATATATTCCTCTTTTAAATTAGTTTTTATCTTGCCTAGTTTAAAAGTCCTTTTGTTACATTTATTATTACCCAATCATTGTAATATTTTGTGTTTTGATAATTGCAACATGTTTTGTGCCTTTCCATTGTGTTACTTCAAATAATTATACAGATTTCAAACAAGATAAATTTAAATATTGATCTAGAAAAATGAAGACTAAAATTTTCCAAAAGAGTGTAGTTAAGTACATCAAATCACAAAACTTTAAATTGTAACCTAAATAATGATAATCACTACTTAAAACTAAACTAACCACATCAAATCATAATGTCTAAATACCACACATAATTCTAACTATAACAAATACTAATTTATAATACATAAAAAATCACATTATTTTGTGACAATATTCTTCAACTATGTGTGTAGAAATATTTTTTAATTGTATTCGTTTGAATAAAATTATGCTCATCATTTGTCAAATCATGTAAAATTTTTATATTGATAATTGAAATATTGTTATTTTATTTTATGATTTATCAAAAAGACTTAGTAATAAGGTCTATTATATGAAGATAAAGGTGATACCCAAAAATCTGGATATTGTAATGTTCATTGGGTAGGATTTCCTATCGACAAACATTTTATTACAATATAATATGTTTTTATTCAAGGATGTATTATTTTCTAAAAATGAGAAAACAAAAAATATAGTTTGTGCATGTATGGTAGTGTATTGGAAGCACATTTTTGTAAAAGGGTCCAAAAGTCCTCGTGTCTGGAACAGATAAAAATCATTATGTTATATGATCGGGAGGTCCAGAGGCCATAACTACAAGAAACTATCGGTCTACCAAACACAATGTGATTAATAAGGATCAAAACACTTTAATTATAAAATAGGAAAATGTAAAATAATGACCAGCCTTAATATTGCACCAAGGCCCAAATGTTAAGCCTAAAATATTAAGAATAAACTCAATAAATATAAAGTAAAAAAAGTAAAATCCCAATAAAAAATAATATAAATACCTTACCTGAATAACATATAAGTGGAGTATTTTTTTCATAGATGATCTCTTAATCAAATCGATTATGACTTTATTATTAGAGCACCTTGTAGGTACACCCACATGCTTGGGAGAGCCAAGATCAACCTGTCAGAAGAAATAGAGAGGTCGTGAAGGGAAGACATCTAAAGTATACTTAAAGAACGAAGAAGGGATGACGAGAAGTATTAAAGTTGTAATTATTATCTCGTTGAAAGTTGTATAGCAGGTTAAAATATTACTCTCTTGTATTAATTAGTCAATAAATATGCAAAGACCAGATTGAAGGAATAGAATTTGGATTTTCTTAATTTACCACAATTTTTTATTTGGTCTATCGTGAATGCTTTTGTATTTTGTTTTTTTATTTATTTTGTCAATAATAAAATTTTTGCTTTCCTTTACAAGTTGTTTTGTGATTACAATTTAGCATCTTGAAACAACTAAGGTAAAATAAGGAATGAAAGTTTTATCAATTAAAATATTATGAACATGAGACAACCATGTAGGATTCATTATGCCTATTTCAAGTTAGGTTACAATAAGACAAATTAACGAAAAAAAAAGAGTCTCTAAACGCAGATACTTTATAAAACATAAATGAGTAAACTACTTATAAATAATAATTCTCTTCACAACTCCAAAATGTGCACCATGAGCTTCATCAACAATCAAATGAATCTTTTGAGAATGATACAACTTCGAAATCGTGATTATGTAAACATATATACTTTATTTTTGTAATCATGGTTATGTAGGAAAGTTTGCATTTCTTTTAAGTATAATAAGTTATAAGGAAACATACAAAATTTATGACAACATAGTGTACAATGGTATTGTATTAATGTCGATATTTTCAACATCGTCAAAATAGGTTGAAAGGATTACTTATCTCTTATTTGATCCCACCAATTTTTTTTTTTGACTAAATCCTAAAAAAAATAGAAAATAAAGGATCTCTAGCCTCAATTAAGCGTAGCGCGATCAAATTTTAATTTTAAAATAGATTAAATTTGGGAGAGAAAGTTAAGTGAGAAAGGAAAGGAGAAAGAGAAAACTAGGTAGGAAAAAGTCTCTTACTGAGAGAGTCATCACTTATTTATAGGTCTTGTTGGACTCAGTCTATTAAGAAAAACATTGAGTGGTTATCATGAGATATAAATGAATTTATAACAGTAACCTATAACCGCTGGTAAATATAATATATAATATAATATTAAACGGACAATTATTAATTGATTTTTATGTGCCTTTAAATATTATATTAAATGAGAGGTTATTAATCTGAAAGTAATTGGGATATGTACACCTTTCTATTTTCACGGTTTTTTTTGGATTAAATTATGCAGTAAGAATTATTTTCTGTTTTTTATTTATTTTTGAAATGACAATTAATAAAGAGAAATGATCAATAAAATATGTAGAAAAAGATAGTAACGATCACATTTATTAAATATTAATTATATCTTAATTATCTTTATTCTAAACAAAAGAAATTGCAGCAAAAGGAAGTAACAGTCACATTTATTAAATAGTAATTGCACTTTAATAATCTTTATTATGGCAACAAACGATAAAGTTGACAATAAACGAGAGTATCAAAACTTAAGTCACCATTTATATGCATAAGAGAACTTAATTATAAAATTAAAAGATAAAATAATCAGATTGTGAAGGAAGATAAACTTTATTTAATTTTAATAATTAACTAAATATAAATTTAAATACCTATTTATTAATAATAAAAACTATTTTATATATTAATAATTTTTTAATTTTTAAAATAGTATTTAATTTAATCAATATATGACTAATTATTATTTATTAAAAATAATTTTATTTAATACTTTTTTAATAATGTTTTTGTGTTCTTGTATTTTTTTTATATTAGTTTGTTCATGTACATTGTTAATGAATTATACCGTGCTAACAGATGTAAAAAATTTACAATTATATATCTAATATATGTATATGTATTAGTATAGTATAGTATATAGTATATTAGTAATATTAGTATTAGTATATATATTAGTATTAGAATTAGTATTTTTACGTTTTTTTTCCGGTGAGTATTTATGATTTGTATTAAAAAATAATAAGAAAAAATAATAATTAATAATTAAGATTAATAGAGTGCACTAGTTATTTTTAAAAAATCAATCAAATTGATTGTTTTTATGAATATGTGTGATAATGTCAGTATATATATTCCAATAAAACATCACTCTAACTCATCAAAAAGATACTTTGAAGTATTGAACATAGTCACCAATTTAACATTACTCAAAGATCATTTATCATGAAGCTCATCACTTCAGTTTTGATCCTGCTACTTGTTCTTGCCATTGAGATTGGTATGTTTTGTTTTCCTCGTTCCATATACTCATTAATTTGTGCTTACTAATCCTTTAAATTCACTTTTGTTATGAATAAATTTATGAAGCTGAGATTTGTGGTTTAGTATTGAATATTGTGTTTGTGATGTAGAAAATGAAGGAGCAATGAAAGTAGTAGAAGCAGGAAGGTGTGATGAGAAGTTGAACGAGGATTGTCAAGAAAGCAAGTGTGACAGTGATTGTGTTAGAAAGCATGGAAACTTAGCCAGTGGAAGGTGTAATGCCATAGAAGATTGCATTTGTCGTTTTCCTTGTTAAGTTTTTCATCATCCAACATTTTCTTATATAAATATGACTTGATGTAATCAACAGTGATAGGTTCAAAGAAAATAAAAATACTCATTTAATGTTTCATTTCGATTTCCTTTATAAGTTGCTTTATGATTACAATTTAGCATCCTTAAACAACTAAGGCAAAATACTGAATGAAGATTTTATCAATTAAAATATTATGATGAACATGAGATAACCATGTAGGATTCATTATGCCTATTTTAAGTTAGGTTACAATAGGACAAATTAACTAGAAAAAAAAAAGTCTCCACCTACTTAAGTCCCACGTGATTTTTTTTATCTACATTCAAAACCATAATTACTAGTATTATTATTATTATAAACACTCAAAAGTTGAAATGGTGTACCCTATAGATAAGTTAGTATGGTGGTTGTGTTAGAAAAGATGACTTTAAACTAGAGGGGGGATTGTTTAAAGGGGTTTTCGCAAACTTTTCAAAGCTAGAATGAATTTATTTCAGAAACTAATTGATTCAGCAATTCAGTTAGCCAAAACAACAAGCAAAAACTCTAATACTAGAGCACTTTGAAAACCTCAAGAAACACACTCTCCTTGGCCAACACTAAGATTGCTGATCTTGAACACCTCAAGAACAATCTCTCAACTCTTAAGCAATCTCAGAACTCTTTGAAAAAACTCTTTGTTAAAAACTTTGTCTCAAGATTCTTAATCCTTAAAAACAGTTTTTTCAGAATATATTCAAGGATATAATTTGTTATCAAATCTTAACAAACTCTTACTTGCATTTAAAATAGATTGGTCAAAGCATTTAATGACTGGAGCGTATTCCGTTAAAGCATTTAAAGCTCAGTCAAAGAAAACAATTTATCTGTATCGGTAGTTTTCAAACTTTCTCAAAACACCTAAGTGTAAACAATCGGTTGTTTCAAAGGATTTGGATTCTTCAAAACATTGAACACCACTTGGTTCAACAAGTTGTATTTTGCGTAGCAAGAGGATTGATAAAAGCCACTTTCTAAGAAAAATATAAGTCACTTACTAATAAAAATACAAGTGTATAAGTAAATTACATTGTAAAATTATAAAACTCAAAGATATGATTCATTAGAACATACTTCAAAAAGAAATTCATAATGGTTTAGAGAATTCTTAGAAATTTGTATTTAAAGTATTAGTTATGTTAAATATTAAAATAAGAAAGTTAACTAGAGAATAAGAATAGGTTATGACTTGTTTGGTTAGTGCACACAATTTTCCAAACAATGTTTTTGCGTGGAATATAAAGAGTCTAGGACTTGTTTAGTTGTTCCACATAGTTTTCCAACCAATTTTGTCTGAAAGCTATTTTCTTTCCATACTAAATGATTTTTCTCGGTCTAAACATGGCAATTTTATGTCTCAAAGAAAATATACATTGGACATTTCTAGTTGGAAGGCTTATTTACCTCACCATCACAAGGTTAAATATTGTCTACTCAATCAGAATTTTAAGCTAGTTTATGCAAGAGCCTCTCAAAACACACTAGGATCCAACTTACAGGTTTTGAAGTACAACAAAGGGATACCCGGGCAAGGATTATTACTTCCCTATGATAACGATCTTAAGATGAAAGCCTATTGCGATTCAGATTGGGGAGGATGTTGTGACTTTGCGAAACAAGTTGGGATCCATAATATTTATGTTTGATTTTGAATTACCTTTATTTTTTGGTTGGTGGTGATGAATATAATGATCTCATAAATGAATTATGTGGGGTGAAAATAAATTATAAATGGAGAGAATAAATAGTAGAATTAGGAGAAAATACATTTATATGATTAGAAATTGTATATTGTAAAGTATCTATGTTATGTTAAATTTTGCCCGGCAAGGAGTAAATAAGAATTTTGTTTATTTTAGAATGTTTGAAATTAAATAATTTTAAAAATATATATATAAAAGAAGAGCAACAACAATATTTTTGAATTTTTTGGACTAAATAAATTTAAAATATTTTCGTTGGTTTGAAATATTGTACTCTTATATTAGTGAACAATTCTTTAAAAACCACTTTGAGGTAATAAAAGTTAGATTTTTTTTTTTAATTTACCATGGTTTTTATTTTGGTCTCTGGTGAATGTTTTTGTTTTCTCCTTTTTTTTTTTGTTAATAATAATAAACTTTGGTTGAAATATAATTAACTGAAAACATATGATAGTAATGTGTTTGATTTATTAACTATTATTTAATATTAAAATAAAAGTATATAATATATGGTAATTGATATATTTTAAAAAATAAATTTAATAAATTTAAATTAGCTTATTCAAATAGAATATTTTTAAAATAAAATAAAAACAAATCAAATTTAACATATTAAAATTTTATAAACCTTGGAAATTCCGTATAACCCTCTTAATTATTGAATTTTATAAAAGCAATAAGAAAAGTATTGTTTTGAAAGGGTTGTTTTTGTTAATCTGGAAATGATTTTATGTTTGATTTTGTGGCATACAAAAGTAGTGTTTTTGAAAAGATTTGTTAATCTCGTAAATGCTTTGTTGCAACTTTCTTGCTCCTCCACATAACTTGAATCATCTTTCGTTTTGAAGGCCCACATCCAACAGTTAAAGGAAGATGTTAGTCTTTATAAACAGCTGACAAAGTGCAAAGATTGCTGAGCTAGGTAGCGCTAGCTTGTAACTCTAGTGGGGGCATTAAGGTGATGGAACATGTACTATAGGACTGAGTGGTGATCTGTGGCACAAATTTGCTACCACTTCTGTTTCAAATAGAGGTGTCCTCCATGACCGCAGGAGAAGACGAGTTTAAGAGTCATGATAATACGTGACTCCTGGCTATGTTACTCCATTATGGACGGTCAGGGGTAGACAGGTTGAGGAGTCATGTGAGATACTCACGACTATATGTTCCAACCGGAGGGGCGTTGAGATCGTTTCAGTCAAACCATACAGTTTGCCGAAGCAGGCGTTTAACCTACCCCTCACCACGACGAAGGTCTAAAATAATTTATAGTGCTTGAAAACCTTCACTTTTTATTAGAAGCTCGATAAAAAAGGTTTAATATTGACAGATAGAGCACGAGTGTAGTGTTTCGTCTTTTGAACGGAGAAAATATTTCTTTTCTGCAGATTTTATCAACTAAAATCTTTGACTTGTATAATTTCATTGTATAAGAAAGTTTTGATGAATTAGTACCTAACTCACAAATTAAAAGAATTTTTATGAAAAATATTTAGTTAGTCAATTTTTAACTTGGGTGCAGAATAGTCAAGATTACAGATAGAACTATAGCAAATTAACTTTCAGAAATAAGTTACCTAAGGGTGTGCAAAAATTTCTTTCACTCTTAGTTACCCATGTAATGAGTGATTCTTATTTCAAAGAGTGATAGAAAAGTATCCAACTTTTATGAAAGTATTTATTGCTGCATATTTTTTTATCAGGAATTTTTGTTTTCTACTATACGCACTATCTTGTATTGCATATGTATCAGGGTTATGTCAAATAGACTATAATTGTTTGTATAAGAGATTAAACATTTCATAAATAATTCAAATTTATTTAATTTCTTTTTTATTGATTAAAAATAGTTAGTCTTCAAATATAAAAGTGGAATTTAGAATAATTTGTATTGTATAAACCAATAATATAAAAGTGTAACATTTTTTAAGTTATGTCCCATTAGCTTCAAGGGAAGAAAATGAAGCATTTAGCGCGGGTAGGGGTGGCAAAGCGGGCCAGCCCACCTCGCATTGGCCCACTCCGCGCTTGGCCCGCAAAAATGTGGATTAGGTTGGTCCGCCCCGCAAAGTTATTGCGGGCTAGAATTCTCAACCCGCCTCGCATAAGAGTTGGCCCGTCGCGGGTTGTTACTATCAAACCTAAATTCTTTTTCTTCCTTTTCAAACATAATCAAACATCAAAATATTAAACATTAAAATAAATAACAAATATCACTATTCTTCCACTTCCAAAACATTAAAAATACCTAATTCCAAAACATAAACATAAACATTAATTCAAAAACATTAAACATAAAATTATTGACGCAATTGTGTTGTGTTTCCTTCTTTGAAATTTTGTGAAAAGCAAATTGCGTTGTCTTGTTGCTGCTAAGTGCCAATTTTATTTTTCTTGCGGGTTAGCGGGTCAGCCCGTCCCGCCCCGCAGCTGGCCTGTGCGAGTTGCGGGCTAATGCGGGACGGGCTAATGCGGGTTAGCGGGTTGAAAAGGTCAATCCGCCCCGCGTTTTTTACAAGCGGGCTGCGGGCCGGCCCGCTCCGCTTTGCCATCCCTAAGCGCGAGTGTGTGGAAAACGAAATTACCAATACAAATAAAGTTAAAATCATCCGGAAATCGAAAAAATAACTTTCTCTGATGGATTACGAAAAAAGTATAATTAACTAAATAAATATATATTACTTAATTAATTAATTATAATTTACTTTCTTATTTTTTTTATTTTACATTCAAATTATTTTTAATTTTATTTAAAATAAAATTATAATTTAAATATAAAAAATATAATTAAAATTGTAAAAAAATAATTATTATAAAATAACATAATTAATCATATCATATATAATAAATTATAAATATAAACAATAATAAAAATAAATATATTTTTTAATAATATAGAAATAAATTTATATAATAATTATATTAATTACAAAAAAGTAAAGATAAAAAATAATAATGTTATTTAATGTAAATATAAGTTTTTATCAAATATTTATAATTATAAATATTTAAATAATATTTTAATTAAAAATAATTATAATTTTTAAACAAATAAATCAAATTAATTTTATAACAATTTGTAAACTTACGTTTTTATCAATTAAAAAAATATAATTTCAATCACACATATCACGTCACTCATAAATTTTCATAAATTTTCCTTACACTTTTCACTATATTTACCTTAATCCACACACCCTAATTTTCTTTACACTTTCCCTCCGAATCATCTCAAATCCACTCCCTCGTCTAACCAAAACATTAAGCAAATTTCCATTTCCATAGTATACTTTTTAAGACCTTCCTCATTGTTATGGCAGTCACAACAAGTGACGGTTAGGACATGCTTGTTAGGGACAGGCTCACTAGAAATAGTAGTTTCTACCATTCTGTTTAAGTGAAGGCCCTCTGGTTGGAATTCCATATTTAATATTTTTGTTTTCTGTTTTGATCCAAAAGAAGAAACTTGGATTAAAACATAATTAGAATAATATTAATTAAAACAATAGATTTATTTATTATTATATTCTAATTATTTATGATTAAAGTTAATAAGTGTGAATAAAGTTATGTTCATCAAATATCCACACTCCCACACTTATCCTTTTGCACTCCTAGGCAAAACACTCTACGAACTCAAAAAAAAAAAAAAAATAGCAAATTCTAAGAACGCATAATGATAGACATGATATCATTTCAAGAAATTAAGGAATCAAGACAAATTTGAATGGAAATTCCTATAATTGAAATCAAAGGTTGAATCAAAATTGACAAAACTTCACTAGACACTCTCTAACTCTCAAGTGTTTAGGGTTTGTATTTACACTCAACACTTATGCAGAAAAACACTACCATATGCTTAACAAGACTATAATATTCACAACAATCGAAAAACTTGCAATCAAATATCAAGAGGATTTTTATAAGAGATGTAATAGAGTATAAGCAAACATGAGTGAAAACACGCTAAAATAAGCATTAAAGAATATATCAATTAAGGCTAAAATAAGCATTAAAGGATATATCAATTAACTGCCAATGATGCCTATATCATCCATGAAAAGAGTTAGTAAATATTTAAAACATGAAATAATAATAATTGATGACATATAATTAAACTTACTCATTAATATAAGGGCATAAATAAATTTGTTTTCCCTTTTTTTTTCAGGGTGTTAGTGATGTATGTTTGGGTCTCATATGACCTTGGTCCAACAGTATTAGTATATGCAGGATCTAAGAATCCATACACATCTTCCTTCTCCTCAGTGAGACAGACTTCATGCAAAAACCTACAAATTATTAGTTAAAGCATAATCAATAATAATTTAACATAAAGTAAATTGAAATATAGGTAAAGATACTTATATCATAAAAAAATGAATTATATTTATATTGAGCTCCTGATTCCCAGATACAAATTCTAATAAATCTGTGTTGTACATCATCAATGGCAGTTCAATGTTTATTTGAAAAAATGTATCATCCCACGGAACTTCAAAAGGTTGATTACCAATCTGACTAGCAATTAGACCTAAGGAAGCTATAGGATCGTCAACTGGAACCTCACGCTTCTTCTCCGGACTTGGTTTCCGAAGAGGTTTCTACAAGATAAAGAACATTAGTATTAAATTATATGTAATATATAAATATAAATAAAAACTAATAATATAATGAAATGAAATTATTACATGAGGTTGGGGCATAAATCGAATGAGGTCTCTGGGTCAGACAACGAATGTCTGAAATGCATCGGCCACAGTGGTTACCTCATCTAAAGGTAGTGGAACACGAGCATCAGGCACTCGTACTTTTTCAACTGTTACCTTCGCCACATCAGGGGAGAGAGGAACGTTATGTAAGGTGGTGGCCTCTTCATAGACTTTTCCAAGGGCCACCACCCAAGGAAGCTTGTCGCCCGCTACCAATAGCTCACATTCCCTCATCTGCCCAGTGATATCATCCTTTGATGTTGTAGGAGTCGCACAACTCCCCTTTGTGCTCTTGGGAGTGGAACTAACAAGGGGTTGAATCGGCTCAGCACAAAGTTGTTGCGATAGAAACTCTTATCACATTCGATCATTCTCTTTTCTCATTTCTAGCCTCATCATATCAGTCTCCTTTCTCATCTCCTCCATTAATTCTTCACGCATCTTAGTCTTCATCATGTCTCTTCACATTGTTAGTTAACAAATATATTTACTAAGTCTCTCGTAAAAGATCAGTTCGTGACTTTGTGAAACAAGTTGGGATCCATAATATTTAAAATATTTATGTTTGATTTTGAAGTACCTTTATTTTTTGGTTGGTGGTGATGAATATAATGATCTCATAAATGAATTATGTGGGGTGAAAATGAATTGTAGATGATGAGGAATAAAGAATAGAATTAGGAGAAAATACATTTATATGATTTAAAAATTCACTACAAGAAAAACGCGAATTATATACGGATTTTTTCCGTATGTAATTACATACGGGGATACGGATTATATCCGTACTTTGGCACCATAAAACAAAAATCTGAAACAGATGGGATTCAAACACAAGTTCCTTCAGTGACTAGAGAAAAATTAACCACTACAACAGTCAACTTCTTGTGTATTATTATGATTTTCATTATACTTATTATTGATAATAATACTAATAATATTAATAATACTAATAATACTATTAATACTAATAATACTATTAATACTAATAATACTATTAATACTAATAATACTATTAATCTTAATAATACTAATAATCTTAATAATACTAATAATCTTAATAATACTAATAATATTTTATAATACTAATAATACTTATAATACTAATAATATTAATAATACTAAAAATATTTTATAATACTAATAACATTAATAATACTAATAATATTAATAATAATATGTATAAGTTATATTAATAATAATAAGTATAAATTATATTAATAATAATATGTATAAATTATATTAATAATAATATGTATAAATTGTATTAATAATAATAAGTATAATAAAAATGATAATATGATTAAAGAACTTGTCAGGTAGTTGATGTTTTTTTGTCTTTGAAATGTAATACCAATTTTTCTTGTAGTGATTGTATATTGTAAAGTATCTTATGTTAAATTTTGCACTGGCGAGGAATACATAGAAAATTTTTATTTTATATTTTATAATGTTTGAATTTAAATAATTTTAAAGAATATATATTAAAGAAGAACAACAACAATATTTTTTGGATTTTTTTAGACTAAATAAATTTAAAATATTTTCGTTGGTTTGAAATATTGTGCTCTTATATTAGTGAACAATTCTTTAAAAACCACTTTGAGGTAATAAAATTTAGATTTTGTTTTTTAATTTACCATGGTTTTTATTTGGTCTCTGGTGAATGTTTTTATTTTCTCCTCTTTTGTTAATAATAATAAACTTTGGTTGAAATATAATTAACTGAAAACATATGATAGTAATGTATTTGATTTATTAACTATTATTTAATATTAAAATAAATTTATATAAAAGATGGTAATTGATATATTTTAAAAAATAAAATTTAATAAATTTAAATTAGCTTATTCAAATAAAATATTTTAAAAATAAAATAAAAAGAATTCAAATTTAACATATTAAAATTTTATAAACCTTGGAAATTCCGTATAACCCTTTAATTATTGAATTTTATAAAAGCAATAAGAAAAGTAATGTTTTAAAAGGGTTGTTTTTATTAATATGGAAATGATTTTATGTTTGATTTTGTGGCATGCAAAGTAGTGGTTTTGAAAAGATTTGTTAATCTCGTAAATGTTTTGTTGCAGCTTTCTTGCTCCACACATAACTTCTATCATATATCGTTCTCATGGCCCACATCCCAGAGTTCAAGAAAGATATTAGTGTTTATAAATCGTAAGACCACGGCGAAGGTCTTAAAAGATTTAGTTATAGAATCTTCATTTATTTTACCTTCATTTTCTTTAAATACGTGAACAGATTAAATTTTTTATTCATTAACAAGCAGTTTTTTTTTAAACAATGGATTGAGTTTTTTGTGACCTCTGTCTTGTTGCTAATTATTTAAGTTTAATCTTTCTTCTTTCTGTGAATTGTAATTATTTTCTGCAATAATGGAGGATGCGTCTTATAAAATATGTCTAGTAGAAAATAAGATTCCTGATAAAAAAATATGCAGGAAGAATAAATCATTTTACTCTTCTTTCATTAAAATATGAAATCATTTTTTTAAATTTTTTTACTTCCATCACTATAGAACTTTTAATATTTTTTAATTTTTATATTCTAATATAGATGAGTATTATATTTAAAGAATCTTAACGAAATCAAATATATAAAAGATATTAATATAACTCTGGTTATTGTGAAAATTGACTTAATGTCAATTGATGCAAAAGTAAATAAAAATAAAATGTAATTTCCGATTCAAATGAAATTTATATTAAATTGATTGTCACATAAATGATGTAATATATTTTAGAAATTCCTAAATGGAAGTGAGAAAATATTGTTATAGACTTTGTTAGTCTTTCCCAGTTCAACAAGAGGTTTTGACAACAAAAGATTGCCTGACATTGCTTTAAACATATTGTTTGAAAAACTTTTACCTTTGGCAGAATTTATTTATAATAACAACTTTCATATAAGAAAATGATATGTTTTGAAGTTTTGTATAATAAGAAGTGTAAACTCAGTTGTGTTGGTATTAAGATAGGAAAAACATGTTATTAGGACTGAAATTTCCTATAACAAACTAATAAGAAAGTAAAACAAATTAAGATAAGATGAAAGTCATTGAATAAACACAAATATGTATAGAAAAACCTTAAACCCTAATAACAAATCATAATCATATAAAGAGAAACATCATTGAATTGAGATCACATATTCTTACAAAAGATATATAAAATTGAAAAAATAGATTCTTAAATTCATTAGACAAACTAAATTATCATAAGAATCAGCCTAGTAGTTTATAAAGGAAGATTACATTCCTCCTTGAAAATTTACATAATTTATTTCATAATTCCAACTAATGAAATTTGTATGGTAGATCTCGCTCATGTTAAACCACACCAAACTTATCTTATGAGAAAGTCAATTTAGTGCAAATGTAAACAGAATAACCAAGTGGGTTTGAAATTTTTTGGGTTGTCATTAAGTTCTTTAGACATTATTTTGTTGGGTTGAGACTGCATGACCAGTAAGATTGGTGTTTTGTCCAACACTCATTTTTGTTTGTTTTTTTTAAGCTCCACAATTGTGGCCAATATCCTTTTATTGAAGTAAGGGGGGTGATTGTGAGTAAGGAAAGTTTTTTAATGATTGTTAGGCTACATCTTGATGGCTTTAAACTTTTTAGGGTTATACATTGACATAATTTATTTTTCTTAAAATAAGATTAAGATATTTCTAAAATATTATATATATATATAAATATATTTACTGATAAAAAATAGAAGAGTTAAACTATTAAGAGAAAAAAAAATTAACTTGGTAAAAGTAACATGTGATGGAATAATTGAAGATACATATTTTGAATTAGAAGAGATTCATGAGAACCTCTTATCCTGGTTTGTTTGTTGGTTAAGACATCTTTTTAAGATTTTTTTTTTTAAGTTAGAAAGAATATAAAGATCATTAAAATAATAAATTAATTTATATACATAGTAAGACATAAATATATTTTATTTTTTTAAAGAAATATTTTTTACTTAATTTATTAGAAAATAAGTACAAACAAACTTATTCATTCTTGTAATTTTATTTCATTTCATTCTTTTATGTTAATACAAACACAGTGTTACCAAAAAAAGTGAGACAAAGGAAAGAATATACCAACATGGTGGAAGATAATTTTTGAGGTTGTATGTGAAGAAAGAAAGTGTTTGAAAAAACTATTAAAATTATTATCTCCTCTCATTTTATAATGTAAAAAAATATAATGAAAATAGTTTAATATAAAAAATAAAATATTTAATCTTCATTTTCAGCTTATATATACATAAATATTAATACAATATTAACTATATAATTATGTATAAAATATAATCTATTATATAAATACTAATAAAATATTTACAATACAATTAATTATATTAAATATTTATAATATATATTAATAAGATAATTACTATCAGTAAAAATATGCATAATAAATTTATTTGTTTGGTACAATTTTTATATTTGTGTGGAAGACTTAATGTGTATATTTCTTTTTTTTTGTCTTTTTTTATGTTTTGTGTTTTTCTTTTGTTTACTTACCTAGCATTTTTTCATGTTTGGAGATTTCATATATGTACTTGAACATTTATTTCTTGATATTTTTTTTTGGTTTAGAATTATGTCTTGTTTTAACATAAGTTGTATATTGTGGATATATTATCATATGATAATATTTTGATTTAACATGTGTGCAAAAGGTGTGTAAATAAGTGTATAATAATATAGAATAAGATCTTGTTTGAATATAAATGCATACATGCAAGTATGTGCAGATAAGTATATAATATTTTTTTCATTGAGATGCAAAGACAGAATTACTTTATAGGGGAAATTGGGTCTGCCTGACTTTTTTTTTTAATTTATATATTTATTTTATATATATATATATATAAATATTATGTAATAAAAGACTAAAAATTAAAATAACTAATTATATTTTATAATATTATTTAATAATGATATTTCATATATGTATAGTACTCATAGACATGCAATGTAGTGATGTACCTCTTTCTTTAATTGTCCATCCTTTTCCGTATAGATTTGTCTACGGAACGGTGGCAAGGGAGGGAGCAGAACAGAGACTATTCCACCGTCTTATCTTATGATATCAGCTTCACCCATTATGGGTCACATCACATTTGTACCTTTTTCTGTATATGTACCCTTTCAATGGGATATGAGAACATGCATTGCATAAGGCATACCCCATGCATGCATGGGATATCAAACATAAGCATTGGGCAACATAACTCAGTATATAGCTAACTAACCAACCTTTCTCTTTTAACAGAAATGGCTGCCTTTAATGAATCCCCAACTGTCCTTTCATAACTCCCGAGTTCCCACTAACCTATTCCCAGGTTGTCTCTGTCTCTGTTCATATTGTTACTGTTACCACACAAGACCTCATCTATTATACTAATTCACAACCATGTAAAGTCTAACACAACACCAGCATAACACTTTCTTGCAACTTGCAGCTCAACATCACTTCCATCATTCATTCAATCAAAACCCTCACCCCAACTCTATAGAAGAAGACGTGCTTCAAAAGCAAGAAATGACATTGATCAATTCAATGCATGCTACAGTCAAAATTAAACCACCAACCATTTAATTTCCTGCAACTTCCTTTTTATCAATGAATGTCAGCTTTTCAAGTATGGTCCTCAAACGTAGCGGCACGTGGTGAAGCGCCACCCCGAGAAGAATTTCTCTAATCCCAAGTGTGTGTTTAGATTAGAGGTGTGTGTCTTTTGTTATTCTTAGGCTCTAGGTTACCACTGTCTAAAAAACAGAATGTTGTGCTTTTGCCACCATATTTTACCCATCATTTATGTTCAAATTCCATTTGGTTTGAATAACCTACATATTGTCAAGCAGAATTGAAGTCAATTAATGAGGTTTGGTGAAGTTTCTGACCACATAGATGTGATGTATCAAATTCAAAGTCTTTTACTGCATATCCTAGGTACCATACTTAATATCCCATTCCTAGCTACAAACCCTCTCTTATTATACTCACCTCCATTCCCCTCTTTCCCTACCTTATTCCCTAATAATATCACCACCACCACCTCCTCCTTTTTCTCTTCTTCATTCCCTCTCTTCTCTTCTTTTCACTACTCACTTTTTCAATCTTTCCTCCCTCTTTATCTCTTGTGCCTTCTCCTCTCAGTCAAACACTCCCTTTACTCTTCTTTATCTGTTTTCCAATTTAACTCAATTAGTTTGGTGAGATGAGAATAGCAGAGCTGATACTAGTGTGTTTTCTTTTGTTGTGGGCTTGTATTGCCTCCAACACCGTCGCAAGAAAGACAGTTTTTGTTAGCAACTTTTTTGATGGAGCAAAGAAGAAGACTAACACTATGCTATCTGCAGATAGTGCTCACAAATGCAACCGCAAGAGACATTTGTCTTGCTATCACAACAACACCACATCATTAGAAGACAAAAGACTTGTTCCCACAGGTCCAAATCCATTGCACAACCGATAGAGCAGCCTAGAAGTAGAAGAAGAACCATCTGCTATGAGCACCAAGACATCATGAATCAATTATGATCTCTTTTCCTTGAAGTCATTATTTTTAATATTGCTATATTTCTTCTGAAATTTTACTTTCGATCCCAATTCCCAGTTGAATTTCATTTCCCCTTTTGTTTTGGTTTCCTTTTGACTTTGTTTTGTAAATGAATTATTATTGAAAGATTTCTATTGTTCTACATCTTCAATGGTACCTTAAATTATTGTTTTTTTATAATTAATGTCTGCATAGAAACAAGCTCCCTGGAATGTCAATGATGCAACTATTTTCATGTTTGTGTTGTGCGTTTAGCTCCAATACTGTCCAAAAATGTTGAGATATATATATTCTTTATCCCTTTTCTTTAAAGGGGAAGCAAGACATTTTTTATTTCTTTCAATTATGAAATGCAAGAATGGTGTGAAAGGAAATGGAATTATGAGAAAATGACATAGTAGAACTAAGAGGAGATATCAGGTACAATTTGGGTGGGACCCGGATATGATTCATATGTTAAAAACAGAGATAAAGAGCATGTGATATGACCCATGACCTGCATTGCTAATCAATCATCGGCCTTCAATTAAAGCCAAATCGTGTAACTCAAAGGTCCGCATAGGTTATCTTTAAGACAACCTTGTAAGTTAAATATGTTGAGTGTATATAGATTTATGGGTTAACCATAGACAAAAGTCATATAATGATAGATTTTTTATATTTGTTTTTCTTATGTTTGATCTAACTGGAATATTGAATTGATTAAAGAGGTGAGTCAAAGTGGATTGAAGAGGATATATAGTTTGACAGATCCGTTTATTTTGCAGGTAAAGGGATCGATGAATCGGTTTAATAGTGATATGTCGTAGGGTGCATACCGAGGCTACATTCAATGGGTGTCGGGGAAGAATTGAATGTGGTGTCTGTAACCCTGCGGTTATCTTATCTGCTGTGCAGTATTAATTGGAATAGCAAACTTAACACATACATGTACAAAAGTCGTTTTTCTTTTGTCTTTGTCTCGCTGTTTCTTTCACACCAAAAGCTACTTTTTTACACAAACCATGGTGCTTTTCCACTCTTGTTTATAGTCTCTTTCTCCCATTGTACATCTCGAGGTTAAGTATGTTATTTTATATTTGCTCATATTGTTGCATGTATCTATCATCTCATTTCTTTTGACAATTCAAAAGAGTCAAAACACTGAGCAGTGAGTGTGGAGTATGAAAGAATAGCTGGTCAAAGAAGATGGAAAAAGTTCTTGTATGCATTCTTCCTTTCTTTTTGTCTCTCACTCAGAATTTCTTGCCACACACAAACCTAACATGTTTCTTATTGTTGTTTTGTGGAAGCTTTAGAAGAAGAAGAGATATGACTAGGTTTAGAAAAGACAGCATTTGGAATACTAAAGAGAATGATTTGGTTATCATTGTCTTTACCTGGTAACCATGTGGTTTTCTTAAATAAATATATACACCTCAAGTATTAATTAATGTGCTATACAAAAATGTGTTATCACTTAGTTTCAGTTAATTTATTATATTGTTTTAGAAAAGGATGTAGACACTGTCAAACACCTTAACACAAAGAGTAAGAGTGGTATGTTTTAAAAAGTGTAGTATAATTGGATATTCCCACTAAATTAGTTAGAATACCTTAGTTATTTTTTAATAAAAATTTAAACTGAAAAGATATGTATGTTAAAAAGAAAAATAAAAAATGATAATAAATAAATAAATAAAATAATCAAAGAAAAATAAATTAGTAATAGTGTTTCTCTAAATGCAAAGAAAAACTAATAATTTTTATTAAAATATAAGAATACAGTAATTTAAAATTTTAAAAAGACACTATTTTTCCTCTTAAATTATCTGCCTAATCATTAGACAAAGAAAATATAATTATGTAACACAGACACTAACACAAACATTGATACGACACGGATACAGACACAGAGATATGTATAATTTTTAAAATAATGTAGGATACGGGGACACGAGTCTATATATTACATAATTATAAATTATATAAATTGACAATAAAGATTTATGTACACAAGTATATTTCAGTTTTTTTAGCAGAAAGATGTTTTTTATGGCTAATTCAAAAAGATTTGTTTCTTATTTTTATAATCATGCTAAAAATTTATACAATAAGTTTGAATTTTTAAAAAATTAATGTATTTTTTCTTTTTAAAATTGTGTTAAAATCATGTTAGAATTGTCAAAAATCCAACAAATAATTTTTTAATTAGACACTTCACAAATATTATTGGAGATCCCACATCAATTAGAGATTAGGAGATATTTCATTGTATATAAGTGAGTGCAAACCTCACCCCATGAGCTGATTTTATAGGGTTGAGTTAGGCTATGAATCTAAAGTCCTATCTAGTACATTGGATAAATTTTCTAGAATTAAAATTATTTTTTATAAATTCATTTACAAAAAAAATCCATGATTTTTATAAGTTTTATTTTTTAATTTATATAAACTAATTTGAGGTAAAAAAAAAATATTTTATCTTTTTTTCTGAAAATATTTATGAAAAAGTTAATCCAAAAATGTTAAATAAAAGTAAATGGTGATGACTAATTAAGTTTGAGCTCATGGATCCAAAGTGTAATGTTTATACAAAGACACATTTATTAAAAGCATTTTTTTTTAATAGGGTAATATTTTATACATTAAAATTATATGGACAATTTTTATAATTGGAAGAATGTTATAATGTCATCATCAGATTCTATATACTGTAAATTTATTATCTTTGTCAAAGTTGTTAATTTTTTAATCAACATTTATAACTGAACTAAAAAAAATGATGGAGAAAGAAAAATAATAGAATATAAAAATAAGATACTATTTTATTAACAGATTATGTTATAAAAAAATTATTAATATTTTGTGCATATTTATATTATATAACTAATTTTTTTCTCCAAAATATATTCTTAATATTTATTAAGATGCTTATTATAATAATAAATAACTAAAAAAGAATAAAATTAATGATAACAAGCAAAAATATTTCACTTTCACTCTTTTTTTTTTCAATCTACTTTAAACAAACTCCTTTTTTTTTTCAATTTTTACTTCGTTCCTCTAATTCAACAAAAAAAAATGTTTGTCGATAACATTTTACACTGGAGAGGAAAACAAAATATTAAAGCCACTTTGGTGGGTGTGAAAAGATGTATATATTAAAGTTTGTTGCAACTACAGTTGGATTTCATTCAGTCTATTTTATTAGTAAAGAGATAACTGTAAAAATTTTGCAATGAATATTAAGATGATTGATTTTGGAATAATAATTAATATATACAACTAAAGCAAAAGGAAATCCATACATAGTTTGTGGGAGTTATGTTTTTCCTTCCTTTAAGGAGATGGTTCCTTATTTGAAAGGATGAGGTGTGTTGTGGTGCTCTAGGATGATGTCACTGCAGTTGTAGAACCCTCTGAGGATATGGCTCCCCAAGAATGGTTCTCATCATCCATTACGCGCCTCCTATGAAAGAAGGTTGGTCTCATTGGCGCGGTAACCATTTCAACTTTGAATGTCAGCAATGCTACAATTTCTGACATCGCAGGTCTCAAATCTGCATGTGGCTGAAGGCACGATAAGGCCACCTGAAATGCTTGCATAACATCCTTTTCTTCCATGCCATGTTCTCGCAGCTTTGGATCCACTATTTCCATCAACATTGACTTCTCATAAAGTTTCCATGCCTGTAAGTAATGAACATTGATTTATACAAGCCTCTTGGAGATTAATATGATACTCATAAATAAGCTGAGAGCTTACATATTCAGGGAGGTACTGCATTTCTGATGGTAAAGTAAGGTCTGTGTTTTTCCTGCAACTGATGATTTCAAGCACAAGAACTCCGAAACTATAGATGTCTGCCTTTTCGGACAACTCTCCTCTAATGGCATACTCAGGAGCTGTATAACCTCTGACAAAAAATGACAACAAAAAGTCAAGAATAGATGTTTCATAGAAACCTAGTTTTAGATGTCTAATACAAAAGTCATGAATGATAGCTTTACTATGTTGCCAAATGATACCTTAAGTTAATCAGGATGGTGGGTGTACACTGCTATAGAGTTATGATCAGGATATTGGCTATATAGCTACTAGAGGAGACTTTTATCTAAAAAGTGATGACCAATGCTTTAGAGGGCTAGTTTCCTTTGAATAAAGAGTCACGACTTCATACTAAGCTAGTTTTTATCTTAAATTAATGTTAGGTGAAGTTACCTAATACAGGTACGTAAGTTGTGTTCCAAGAATTTAGGCCGACAATGTGGTACCTTCAAACATAGAGGACTTACAATGTTCCTGCGAACTGAGTGCTAAGATAAGCTTGGTCTTCAGGGAAGAACCTAGCTAGCCCAAAGTCTCCAATCCTAGGCTGAAACTTCTCATCAAGAAGAATGTTGCTTGCTTTGATGTCTCGGTGAACAATTCTTAACTGCGAATCCTCGTGGAGGTATTGCAATCCCCGTGCTACACCAAGAATAATTTGGAATCTAGTGTTCCAATTCAGAAATTGATCACTCTTTCCTGATCACACAAATATCCAAAGTACGAGTCATTTTGTGAAAACTTAAGACTGTTGAGTTGTTTCAAATACTCATGACCTATTGGATATGGTATACACACACTACATGCAGAGGTTCAAGGAAAGTACTTTCACCAATAACTATGAGGAACTTCGTGACAGTTGATATAAAATAAAGCAGGGATACCATAAATTATGAGGTCCAAACTTCTGTTCTTCATATATTCGTACACGAGTATCTTTTGAGGCCCATCTGTGCAGCATCCGATAAGGCGAACCAGATTTTTGTGTTGGATGCTTGTGATCATTCTCACTTCTGCCAGAAATTCTTTTTCTCCTTGTTGAGACTTGTCAAGAGACAATGTCTTTACTGCAACAAGCCTTCCATCTGCCAACTTGCCCTGTCAAAACAATTGCATTTCAGAATACTAATCACAGCAGGAGTACACTCATTTATGCAAGCCTCAACTACCAAACACAATTTCTTTAACGCCCCCATTAATATGAATTCCAACAACTTGTCCACTGCCTTATTAAAATTTGAATCTATAACATAGTTAGGAAAATATTAACAAGTGCTTTCAGTGCCCTTCAAAATGAATCAGAACTGAAAAGCTCTTGAGGAGAGTGTTATTAACACACCTTACCTTGATTGCCAGTACAACTTCCCCTGATCTCTATTAAAACTTGTCTATTTATTTTTCCTTATTCGAGCCTTCAGGAAACTTGTCGACATGACTCATAAATTAACATAGTTGAATCATGATTAAGAGATCAGGTTCCCAAAACTGACAAATGAAATTGTCTATCAAAGCAAATGACATAAGATTCAGTACCTATACCTGATAGACAGGCCCGAATCCACCACTTCCAAGCAGATTTCGAGGATGGAAATTCTTAGTGGCTCTCCTCAATGTCCGGAAGTCAAAGTAGCTAATTGTCCGAAGGTTCCCACTAATGAACTCCATCTGTCCTGTATACACAAAGCAACTTCAATAGAAGCATTATAGTGCTACACTCTATACATAAATATGTTTCAATTGTCAAATACAAGTTATGCTTTCTTTCAAATACCTTGTTGAATATTTGGGACTATCATCTTCATCACCTCAGACGGTTCAATATATTTCCCTTTTGGTAAGTGCCAAACACAAATAACAGAAGTATAATCATTATAAGCACACTATTAACAAAATTAACCAAATATGCTGCAGGCATATAGATAACTTAAGCAGCAAATATTTTGCTTTGTATGTTATGGTTTCTTCAAATTACCATGTTTCTGACCTGTTAGTGTTGTGTTCTCCGTCACCTTTGCTGGCCCCTTAGTACGCCTCCAAAATATAAACAGAAGAATGAGCAATATGATGAGCAATACAGTCCCCCCAAGGAAGAAGAACACTCCAGGGGCGTAGCGTGACGCGGAGGTTTTCAGAGCCACAGAGGATGAAGGAGGTTCCTCTGCAGTCACTGCGTCAAAGGGTTTCATCGTTGTTAAAAGAACGAACTTGAAAAAATTTAAGAGCTAAAAGAACCCCTTTATGCATCCTATTCCAAATGCAATATTAACAACCATTTCTGATAGATAATAATTAAACTCCATTTGTAATACCTATTCTCAAACTTATATCGTGAAGAAGATCTTGCAATTGGATATGGGTGTTAGCAAGCTATAGTACAATGTTCAAAATTAAAAAAAAAAATGTACATGCTCATAATTCATGAATTTACATGATGTTATGGTGTTGAACATAAATGGAGGATGAAATAAGTAATTTTCTGAGGGTGGTAAATACAATTTGAGAGAGCATGAAGTGAAACCTTGAAGTATTCTCCGAGGCATTCTTGGGAACAGAAGCAAGCATTCTGATTCAAAAGTGTTGGTCAATAATGTCATGGCCAAATATGAAGGGTTAAGTTCAACAACTGGCAACAGCAATCATTTCCGATGGTTATCTGGTTTTGTATTTACCAATTCGTTGTTGCTATTGAACCGAATTGTTATGTTAAAAAAACAAAAAAGAACGTTGGAGAAGCATAGCATTGTGTTGCAATGTAAGGGCGTCCCACAGAATTGATGGAAACAATGCAATAGTAATAGTAATATTTTGTCAGATATTTCAATTGGAGGCATATATACAAATAGATGTGGTCGAATGCAGACATAGAATCTAAAAATCTGTGCACTACGTGATTGTTAAGTTGTGAATAAACAATAAGAATGAGAAGGATTCTCTCTTATTTTCTCCATCACAATGACAAGTTCATCTTAACAATGACAAGTTTACCTCTCTAACACACTTCCACTTCATTTTGTCTTAAAAAAATTTAGATAGACAAAAAATAAAGATATTTATGTATATAAATAGATGTAATTAGTTTTATAATTTTGAATTAAACTTAAAATTTAATCACTGTGAAAAGGTATATTAGAGAATTCAGATCAAAATAAATATGATTTTATAAAATTAAATTATACTTAAGCGTAAATTTTTCAATTATTATTTTTATGTGTAACATTCTCAGAACATTCTTTTTTTCATTTCTAATGCCGTCTTGCCTAGCCACTTGTCACTTTTTGTGTCCCTGGTTTCACCCCAGTTTCCACCGCTGGACTCATGCGCCCCACCATCTCTTTATTTAATTGAAAGAAAAATTAGTTTTCATTTACTTTTCGGTTCTTGTTCATTGCTCAGTAATCCCTTCCAGCATGGTTTCTTCATTTAGACTCTTATAATATCTTTGAATTCGATTTTTTTAGATAATAATTCATTTCTACAGGGAAGTTTAAATGTTTTATAACTAAACATCTTATGATAAAAATTAAAAGAAATTGAAATTATAGAATTTTATAAAATAATTTGATTGTTTAAAATTAGAAATTCCAAATTTCATTAAAAAAGGTAAAAAAAACAAGTATATTATCTACACTTCCTTTTCTCTTATAATATTTATTTTTTCTACTTTGTCTTCTTAGCTCAGTCTAAATTGATTTTACCATAACCTCGATCTTGATCGAGATTTTATTGATATCCATGAGACAATTTTTTAATCTATCATGTAAGCCAAAATGTGTTTAGTCGATTTTTTCTTACAATGTTTAAAATACATTTTTATTAATATAGGTTAGAATTAATTTTTTTTCTTATAAAAGTTTTTATGTTATGTATTATTATGCAACTTGACATCTCAGCTAGGCTGACACATCAAGTAACAACAATAATCTATCATCACATAAACAAAATATTATTAAAAAAAAATACAAAAATATGGGGTATTAGACCAAAATTCAATGTTAACAATTTCCTACCAATAAAATAATTGTCTATATCTATTCATAACAAATTCTAAAAATAGACTAGACGGAAGCCTATTATACCAATAAAATAATTCTCTATGAATAAATCATAAATTAGCTAACTTATCAGCACACGTATTCCATTCATGAAAAATATGAGTAATCCTAAACCTAATTTTCCCACAATAATTAAGACAAGTATTTCATCAATTACGAAGCATCCACGGAACAACAGTAAACGCAACACAAACCAAGGCATAATCACATTCAAGCCAAAACATTAGTAAGCCCCATTTTTTGAGCTTCCTCCATAACATGTATAACTCCATAAAACTCAGCAACCATAGTAGTCTGAACTTCAAGAAACGCAGAGAAAACACCAATAAACTCTCTCATACTCCCACAGAAAATACCTCCACAAGTAGCAAGACCATGATACCTCCTAGCAACCCATCAGTATTAATTTTAACTCAACCTGGTGAAGGAAACTCTCATCTAACAGGAAGAGAACGAAGAATTTTACCACTACGAGTATTAATACCAAAAAATTTAATCACGTTGAAATTCAACATATTATTCTTCATTGAAGTTTTAGACGAATTTCCTACTAGACAAGTTAAAACTTTAATTACCGAAATAGTCCTATAAACGTCAATCTTATCCTGAAATCTAGCATAATTCCTCATATGTCATATCATTCAAATAAAAAAAGTTATCACAACAAGCTTAATCAATTTAATCAAAGAACTAACATCACTCTTAATAAAAGAAAGAAGATCATCCTTATTAGAGAAATGAGAAATAAGAAAAATCTGTCGAACCCAACTCCAAATATGCAAGCATTAGAACATTCAAAAAATAAATGTTGAATAGATTCCTCATGTTTTTCACAAAGCGTACACATAGAACATATATGCAAACCTTTATTCTGAATATGTTAATCTTTAGGAAGTCGCCCGTGAAAAACTTTCCAAATTACTAGAGTTTTAGAAGGCGGGATAGATGAAGACCAATGAATTTACCTCAACCACAAGGAACTCCTGGTTCCAAGAAAAAAGTCCTAGTTGATTTAAAAATGAAACAACCAAACTCATATAGAATCCAATTAGGAATATCATGTTCCTCCCTAACCATGATATGATTAAAAAAATGAGACATCTGCTGTAAAGATAAGAGAATATTCCAATTACAACCTGTTTAAAACTGAGAGACTTGTATCCAGAATGCTAGCACCATCATATAACCCTACAATATTTGCTAAAGAAGTAGTAAAAACCTCAATTATCGTTCAAAAAATTAATAAAAAAAACCATGTACCAACAGTCTAAGAAATATAATAAGTATAGTAGAATAAAACTGCTTAATTATATAAATTATAATTATTTTTTGATTAATGTTAATCATACTTTATCAATGAAAATATATGTGTTTAACATAAAACACTAATGACATTAATAAAGAAAGCTCTTATTAACATCAAGTGAGAACAACACTAACATATTTATTTAAAGAGATTGATATCTTATAGCAATTCTTGTAACAATTTATATTGATTGATATAGTTTATTTTTTTATATGATAAACATACAACAATTTATATGTTATTATTGGTTTGATTGCTCTTTTTAACAGTAAATTTTGTACTTAGTGTTTTTTATTATGTAGTAGAAGGGTAAATGAAGTTTTGAGAATTATATATGTAAACAAATAAAGAAGAACAGAGGTTTGATAGTGGAAGATGAATGGATTCGGATTTGGGAGTGGATTGGTTTTTTAGAGAGAAATTTGGCAATATCCATGCATGCGAATCATTGAACACATAATTTTGGCAATATGCATGCCTAACTCCTTCAACTATGCATGGTTTGACTCCAACAATAATTGAGTTATGTTCACTTCATGCGAACCTCTCTCAGCCTACGCAACTGTTGCCAAAGATAAACATAAACTGTACTTTAGCACTCACTTCTCACCCAACAAACATACTCCTACTTTATTAATGTGTTTATAGTTTTTCTTGAAATTGATTTTAGTTCTTAATTTAAATTTATAATTTTTAAATTTTTTGTAATAAGAAAATTATTGAAATCAATATTTTACAAAAATAAATTCATGTGATAAACGGATTTTTAATATAAATTAAAATATTAAAATATTTTATATTAATTCATCGATGTTATAATACTATAATACATAAAAAAAAATTGTTACATAAAACAAATACCGGTAATGATCACAAGTATTTAAAAGTTCTAAAATTTAAACTATGAAAAAAAATAATTTTACGTTATAATATAGAGAAAGAAAACATAGTTAATCATGAATAATCCACAATGTTCCTTTTACTCTAATTAATTAAAGTTTGATTTTCATTCCCTTATATTTATTATTAAAACATCCTTATTGCTTCCAAAATTTAAATTAGTAAGCTAAAACCTCTTTTACTTTACGTTAATCTTTCTTTTGTATCACCTCTTTATAGAAGGAGAAATGCCTCAATGCTTCATGCGAAATAGCACAGCTGATACAACAAAAAAATTTATGTGAAAATATTATTACAACTAAAACAAATAAATGGACTAATATTTCCAAAACAGTAATTATATTGTAAAATTTTGTTTCAATTTTTTAAAAGTGTTTTAAAGTCCTTAACAAATATTTTATAATCATCATGCATAAACCCTAAAGATAAAAATTAAAATTAACTAACTTAAAAATATGATAGTGGTTGTTCTTCAATTGAAAAGGTCTTTCCCATTTATTAAGTTTCTCTTTAATTTCTTTGATGTCAACGTCTTCGTACTATCATCGATCTCTTATTGAAATTCAGAAGTATTCTAAATAACAGTTTGATATTTAAATTAGATTTTGATATAATTGAATGTGATAAATATGTATATTGAGATAATGTTGGTTAATATAATTTTGCAAGATTATTTCTATACAGAGTCCGATTTCCTTCAATTTTTCTCTTAATTTCCTTTATGATGCCTTCAATTTTCCTCTTAATTTCCTTTATGACGCAGAAATATGATAAAGTAGGATTTTTACTGATTGGGTTTTCTTTGTTATCACATCCAATTGCAAACTTGACGCATTTGAGTGGAAGACAGGAATATCACTTCAGCCGACCAATGATTCTATCCAAATAGTGAAAACAATTTTCTATCCTTTTTACGAAGCAGATTAATATGAGAAACCATTCAACTTTTGCAATCAATCATGTTACGTTACACTATAATACTCTTTTCTTAACATGGAAACATTTTTTAAAATAAAACTGAGATTTAGTACAAAAGTGAACAATTTATCCTACAAATATTAACACACTTAAAATAATTATAGGTTTAAGTTTCAATTCAATTCAACCGAACTCATAGGGTTTGTGTCTTTGGAATACACTAGCTCGCATTTCAATGCAAATATACTATAAAGCTTTTTAGTCTAAAAAGAATCATTTTCCATAACTAAAATAGTCTCATCAAAGAAACAAAAATAATTTACAAAACCTTCTTTTTCCTTAATATATATTGAAACATCGAACCTTTAAAGCATAATTAGTCTAGTAGATTTGATATTAAAACATTGAATTAATAATAATTAAACTTACATGATGAAAGGTGAATGTATTAACTAGTATGTTTTTGTTAAAATTTCAATTATTTGGCATGTTTTTGTTGGGTGGGGTTTCTTTCATATTAATTGGTAAAATCAGTAGTCTTCTAAATGGAAGACAGCAATATTTGTGATAGCAACCAATGACGATATCACTGAATCCATGATGTTTTTTTTATGTAGAAAGTGGAGTGGAAGAGTTATCTTTTTATAAGCTTATGATGGAATAGACTAACAACTTGATCATAACTACAAAACTCCAAACTCCAACCTTTCTTTTACATATATAATTGTTAATATCCCATTAAGACCTAATTAACAAACACAAAATGCACTTACTATTATTTATTATACAATTCAAAACAAAATAAACTTTAAAATCAATCCTTTTAAATTGTGTACACAGAAGACTGACTGTTTGACTTACAAAATGTTTTTTTGATTTTTTTATTATGGTTCTGTTAAAAAATATATATTTAATGTGTTATAATTTTATTTTCTAATTTATTTTTTTCTATTTTGTTATACTTTTAAAAATAAAATAATGTTAAAAAATATTTTTTAGTTTTTTTTAAAATTTTATTGATAATTAAAACTATTTTAAATATCAATAAACTTTTAGTGTCTAAATAATATTTAATTTAATTAATATAATGATTAATTATTTTTTCATTTTTAAAATTGAATTTTTATTTTTAATGATTATGATTATATTTTTACATTATTATTTTCAGTTATGTGTTTCATTAATTTTCTTAATATCATTAACTATGTCAGCCATGAGTGTGGTTATGTAGGTTAAGCCACATAATGGTTATCTTCTCTAAGTCATTGAAGTATACGGATTGAGATATCCTTGAAGTATTCCTTTAATTTAATTTATTTATTGCTGATAAAAAAAAATGTCGGTCATGAGTGTAGTGAGAAACCAATTAAAAAAATTAATCTGGATACAAGAAAAAATTATTCAAATTTAAAAGACTAAAAATGTATTTAAGCTAAAAATAAAAATAAAAAAGATTTTTGGTTAAACTATAAATTAATTGGAGATTTCTAAAATCTTAAATTAAAATTTACTTGTACAATAATACTGGTGTAATTTTTTAAAAGTCACTATTTGAGTCTCTTCTCATTGTTCATTTAACATTTCGTTATCTAGAATGTTTCACCAATAATAATACAACAAAAAATACTAGCGTTCAAATAATTGGTCTTACGCATTTTGAGAATCTTATATACTTTGGATATTGACTTAAAATTGTTAGATTAATGGATTGAATTAAAATTGTATCATCTAAATAAATAAATTTTTATTCTTTCAACTTTAAGGACATTTCTATTACATAATCATAACATAAAATTTTAAATTTTTTTAAATCATATTATGTGATATTACTTTTAAGATCTCATATGTATTATTTTTCTTTTCATGCAAGAGTATTATAAGACTTGGTTTAATAATATATTATTTACATTTTAACATAACAATATTTATTGTTATAACATATTTATTTGAAACAAAAGTTGTTTTTAATATAAAATACTTTTTTATTCTTATAACTTAAATTTAAATTTACTCTAATATAAGAGTCTTGTTTGACTCAAATCTTAAACTTAATTATAATTCTAGATACTCATACAATAGAAAAATACTCTTATTTAAGTTTGAATTTGGAGATCAATGTACTAATAATACTGTGAAAGAACCTGAATCATACATGCCCTCCATATCTTAATACTCCTAGCACCTATATCAAGTGATACTTAAGTTAGTAATCCAATGATTATAGAATAATCAGGTATTAAGATTTGTTTTGGCACACAACCAAATTTAAGAGAATTTAATAAAATATTATAAATAGAAAAAGATATTAAAGTATGCATTAATAACCTCACGTACATCCATCTACCTTCGGCATCATGATAACTTCAGAAACACTCGTTGATCAGAAAAATGTGTACACAAGAAGATAAACTCAAGTTCTTAGGAAGGAGATATCTAAATTATGAAAACAGAGAATTCTCACTCTTAAATATTTATTATATCACATATATCACGTATTTTAAATTAGGAATTAAGTATTTATTACCTCAATAATCTCTTCTTATTTTTTTAATGGGCCAGTTTATTCTTTGTCCCAAAAATATTTGAAAATTATAATCTTAAATATTGATTTTAAAAATTAAAATTTGAAATATAGTTTATATTAGCGTATGGAACTCTGAGAAATGTGGTACGGTACCGGAATCATTAGAAAGATAGTTATAAGAGATTATGAGATGTGAAAAAGGCTGAAAGAGGCAAATGATGATGCAAGAGAAAGGAGTAAATGAAAAGCAAAACAAATTAGGCACTTTGCAAAATGATTGGTATTTACAATAATAAGTTGGGAGCAGGGATGAAGAAGGAAACCAGCTTTGAGAAGCATGAAGAATGTGGTGCATAAGATTATAATGGAACAACTGTTTCCTTGTGGTCCTCTATTCTCCATAGTCCATGCCATTAGTGTCCCAAAACCTAATATTGTCCATTTTTTCTCTGAATATATTCTATGCATATGAAATTACCCACCAATATTTTGTATAATATATTCGATGCATTTAAAATCATAACACCAATCTCTTTTTATGTGAGATTCACGTGCACTAAACTAATATATATATATATATATATATTATAATATAAAAATAGTATAAATTTTATTTGATGAATTGTTTTATAAGATTTAGTTAAAATTTAAATTTATAAATTTATTGAAGTTAAAGTTTGTTGAGTTTATTAGATCACAAATAATATGTTGGAGAATTCATATAGATAAAAGTTTTCATATTACTTGGTTGAATTATAGTTTTATATTATCATAATATTTATGTCCAAATTTATTAAAATTGAATAATTACAAATTAATTAATTGGTTTATATTTGATCTTATTATAAACTACTTAAAAATAATTATAAAGTTCACTTAATCGTTATTGAGATATTATTGGTTTTAAATTTATTTTTTATATATAAGTAACATGTGGGTTTACAAAAGAATTATTGCATTTATTCATAATTTTTTTTTAGAAAAGAGAATGTGTGTGTTGATAAGTTGAGTAATTTATGATTTATTCATAAAGAATCATTTTATTGGTATAATAGTCTTTCATCTAGTCTGTTGTTAAAATTCTTTATGAATAGATATAGTCTAACCATGTATTGTTTTTGTTAATATATGAGTTTTAGTTTAGTTTTTCAATATTTTTATTTTTTATTTTATTTTATTTTTTTAATAATATTTTTTTCATGACAGATTGTTATTACTTGAGGTGAGGTATCAGTGTTAAGTTTTATAATAATACCTAAAAATATTATAATTTAATCAAATTTAATAATATTATATTACATGATCAACTAAATATCAAGTAATGAATAACCCCTAACAAAACACCTAAATATCAAGTAATGGATAAACAAGAAAAATAAGAGAGAGGAATCCTTCACTATAAATATTATTAATTAATTAGTATTTTTTAAATATTATAATAAAAAACTTTGAAGGCCTTATTCATTTGAAGGTATAATTTCTCCCTGGATCGGCCCTTACATTATCTTATTTATTACTATAGATTTATTGTTGAAGAAATTAGTTTTGGTATACTGTAAGGGTAAATTTAATATGATGGTTTACAATTTTTTCCTTAAAATTTAAATATAACTTTTAAAGTAATTATTTCAAAATTAGCAATCTTATTATATATAATAATTCATAATTATTTAAAAAAAAAACCTTTTTAACATAAAAAGACCAATCTCGCTTCAAAGTAGATTTTATAAATATTAAGATACAGTACAAGACAAATATCTAAATTACAAGATAACTTTTTGAGAAGGTTTGTTTGTTCTATTTTTTAATAAACTAAGTAAATTTATGTTTTTTTGTTTGTTTATCTAATATATTTATTTTAAAAATAAGGTTTTTGTTTTTGTTTTTAAAGAAGTAAATCTCGGGTGGATTTGTTTGTACTTAATTCTAAAAAAAACTATTTTTAACAAACATAAGTGGATTTATGTTTTTTTAATGTGTTTGTCTGATTTGTTTATTTTATTTAAAATAATTATTTTTTTTATTTTAGTAAAAATCTTTTGTTTTTTAAATAATTTTTTATTTTGAGTTTAAACAAATGAATCTCTTATTGGCTTCTTAAATAAGTGTTTTTTAATTGTTTATTTTAAAAAAAAGTAACTATACATAAATATTCATTAATCAAACCTAACATGTTTTCAATTTCTCTTCACATCACATTATATCATCTATCTATCTGTAATATCTATATATATGCTCTAAGTGTCATCTAGCATTTTCGGTGTTTATTACAATTTTTTTAAAATATTGTTTTAAATTTAAAAAAACTTTATTTTGTTTCTATACATTATATGATTGATATTTTAAAACAAAAATAATATAATAAATTTATTAGAATTTTTAATTTTAATCATGTCAATATAATTTATGTTAATTATTTTAATGATGGTAATAAGAATAAGATAAATGATAATGAAATGAGTATGAGCATTTTTTAAACAAGTTTTCTTGATTGGCATGGCAAAAGAAAAGGGAAAACAGAACCTTGATTAAGTCACAATTTGACAAGAGCATTGGGGAGGAAGGAAATGGTCTTTGTCTAAGAAAGTGTATGCCATATTCCACTTCTCATAAATACATATTACTGCCTTCATAACCAGCTTAGCATGAAAGCAACATTTGACCCAAGAAAGATCCATTTTTGGCAGAAAGCTTGCATGATTAAACAAGTTACAACTCATCTCTCTACCTTCTCCAGCCTCTTAAATAATATTAACTCCAAAGTCCATAATACACCAGTGATTCCTTTTATACCCTAATCAATATCCACCACTCAACAACTCTCTCCATCCAAAAAAATAACCCTCTTCACACTTCCCATAATTTCAAACTTTCCCATATCACCACTTATTCTAAAACTTTATCACATCATGTAAATAACAACCTTCAAAATCCATTGTTTTCTTAGTTACCTACCTGTGAAATCTTAGCTAGTGGCCTAACTATTCCATTCTAAATTTCACTTTGATTAATTGACAATAACAGCAAAATCATCTCCCAAAAGCTTTGTGTATCTCAAATCATGTATGTTCCGGTTTTAGGATAAAGTTATTAGTCTCACCAAATCCAAACAAATTTGATATGTTGGATAAAAAGGTGTTAATTAAGGCAGCACCACTTCTTCCAACTGGCAGAAAAGGAACCATTATTTAATATGAGCACCAAGTAATTAGTAGATTCTGTGGAACTATTACTAAAACACTACTTGCACCATAACCTAGACAGCTGCCATTTGATTTGATGTTTGAAAACCAAAGTTTTCAAGTGCAATTATGTATACATTTAATTAATAGTTGTAATAAAAAGAACTGTGGGTTTAGAACTCACATATTTGGAGAACATTTGGATATACATGTCACCCCTTATTAGCTGTCATGGTCCCACACGAAGCTAGCCCCCATAAAAGATAAGTCAACCCTATTGCACTCCACACGTTTGTAATTTTCTCCCAACCACTTCCACCACCTCCAAAACCCAATTACCCTGTATATTCATTATTGCCTCTTCATAAAGCAGTCCCTATATATAGTTTCAAAACTTTGCATGCACTACCACCCTCACCAAATACTTCTATTGGCGTTTAGTGCCCCTTTCTCTTGCTCAATATTTTCCAACCAAATTAATTAAAACCAAACTTAGGCACCACTTCTTGGAATGGCAAGTAAGATATTTCTTGCCCTTCTTTTCGTAAGCTATGTGATTGCGGTCTCTGCTGGTAACTTGAACCAAGACTTTGAGATAACATGGGGTGATGGTCGTGCCAAAATCCTCAACAATGGAGAACTTCTCACTTTGTCCCTAGACAAGGCCTCTGGCTCTGGATTTCGTTCTAGAAATGAATACTTGTTTGGAAAAATTGACATGCAGCTAAAGCTCGTGCCTGGTAACTCTGCAGGCACAGTCACAGCTTATTATGTAAGTGTCTTACCCTTCATGTTGTTCTTCACCAATTAATATAACTCTTTATTGGTTTTGCCACATCAAATGTTTTAACAAGAAAAGTTAATCAAATAATGTTAGTTACATATTTTGAATACTTTGCATGAGATCAATACAAACTAGGTAATATACATACAAAGAAAGATATTAACTATACAATTTCTTGTAATTGCTGCAGCTATCTTCTCTTGGAAATGTTCATGATGAAATTGATTTTGAATTTCTGGGCAACTTGAGTGGTGATCCTTATATTCTTCATACAAACATATTCACACAAGGGAAAGGTAACAGGGAACAACAGTTCTATCTGTGGTTCGACCCCACCAAGGACTTCCACACATATTCCATTCTTTGGAATCCTCAGAGCATCATGTAAATACATGCATACCTCTTTTCTCTCTTTATGCCTGCTTCATTAAAGCTTAATTGAGAAGCTAAATAAACAATGGAAAAAAGATGTCTGTATCAACTTTATGATTAACCTTTTCTTCTTATTCTTATCTTAGATTCTCTGTGGATGGGACACCCATAAGGGAGTTCAAGAATCTTGAATCAAAAGGGGTTTCTTTTCCCAAAAACCAAGCCATGAGGATATATTCAAGCCTTTGGAATGCTGATGACTGGGCCACAAGGGGAGGCCTAGTGAAGACTGATTGGAGCCAAGCTCCATTCACAGCCTCTTACAGGAATTTCAATGCTCAAGCATGTGTTTGGACTCCTTCTTCAGGCTCATCTTGTTCATCTAACAATCCATCATCAAACCAATCATGGATGAAGCAATCAATGGATGCAACAGGGCAAGCCAGAATTCAGTGGGTGCAAAAGAACTACATGATATACAACTACTGCACTGATACTAAGCGTTTTCCACAAGGCCTTCCTCCTGAATGCACAATCGCATGAAAACAAAACTATTTCATATTATAAACCTCTCACACCTAGCGAGTTGATTTTTTTTCACCTCTTGTGTAAATTAGTGTCCTCTGGTCTATACTTTAATGCATTCTATTGTCTGTTGAATAGTGTGCAAATGAGAATCATTGTAATTTTGGTTACAATAAATTTGTTGGAGAGTTATACAATAAACAATAAATTAAGGTTGCGTTTTCATCATCTTGTTCCTCCAATGGTCAGAGGTCAAATAAAAATCTAAGAGAAACCAGAATGTTCCATAGAATGATATAAAAGAATAATAAAACTCGGATGAATTCAAATAGAAAAGCTATCTTCACTTGGTCATACTTTAAAAAATGAGAATAAATTTTATGTTTGTTTTGGGTCAATAAAAATCTAGATTAATGTTGATTTAGTAAAAGCCTTCCCTGGTGGGTTTTCTTTTCTCGGCCCTCCTTGTTTGGTTTTTTAACCATACATATTACCAATTTAGTAAATGTTATAAACATAGATCATTGGAGATTTTGATTTCATAAAATTAACTTTGAATGAAAATGCATTTGAAATTATGTAATTATAATAGAAATAGTTTTGTATCTATGTTGATGGAAAAAAAAAACTTTTAAATGTGTAAGTGTCCATAAAATATGTAAAAGAATATGAAATAAATAATAAATGTGCTGAATAATGTAAAGTGGAAAAACATACTGGTTTAAAAAGGTTAATAAAATAAGTATGTTTATATTAATCTTCTATTGACCAGCTTCTTCATTAAGTCATGTTCCTTTTGGTACCATAGATACTTGTACATTGTATTTGATTGGACATTTTGATTTTATAATTTTTTCGTGTGTCCCTTAAAAATTACGAAATGAATCTATTATAATATAATAATAATTTTAATTAAAAAATAAATTAAATATAATTAAAATATTAATTTATTGGATTATTCATCATCGTATCAACTTATTATCATCGTAAAAGTTATTATTTTTTCTTTTCTTAAAAGAGTGTTGATATATTAACAAATTAATATTATATTATAATTAAAAAAGTATTTTACTGAAATATAGATTTTATGTAAAGAAAGTGAATAATTTTAAAATTACATTATCTTACATCAAAATTATCAAAAGGAATGTGTCTTTTAGTATAAATATAAAGTGTCAAAAGTAACATTTTTTTCTTAAAATTATATTGCTCCAATAGTTTGGTTGAATGAGATTTTGAGAGGGAGTAGATTGAAGCTGCTAGCGATATTGCAGCAAAACATGAATATCTATAAATTAAATTTTAATTATTTATCATTAGAATTTAAAAGTAGTAAAAAATTTATTCTGCTGTGAGAGTCACAATTATGAATTTAACATACGAGTCTTATTGGACATCTTGTAAACGAAATGTAAATAAGATATAACTAAAAGACTCGCATAAAATATACATTTTATATACAAATTTAAGGACAAGATAAATTCAAATTTAACTATTTTTTCTGACTGTATCAAAAGCTCATGTTAAAATATAATTTAGTTTCATTAAAATACATCTTATACAAATTTAAATCAACTCCATGATTTACATATAAATGCGACCATATTTTAATGAAGAGAAAAAACCTGAGATAAGATAAGATAAGATAGTTTTGTAAGTAAAATTATGTAATTTAATTTGTATTATTGTTAATGTAAATGTTTATTTGATTGATGTGAGATGGTTTGCTTTTCTTCATGGGAGGGTCTTGTTCTCAATGAAATTTTGGATGAGATGAAAAAAAAAGAAGAAAATGTATGTTTTCTTCAGAGTCTATTTTCAGAAGGTGATTGATTCTGTAAGATGGTATGAAGCTCAGACATTTCTCTTAAATGGCGTGTCGGTGTCGGATACTCATATCGGACACCGACACTCCTATGACACGTATCTGTGAAGTGTCAAATTCAAAAAGTATTTGTTAGATTTCTGATAATTCTAGTATGATTCTAACACAATTTTAAAAAGAAAAAATACATTAGTTTTCTAAAAACTCAAACTTATTGTATAAATTTTTATTATGATTATAAAAATAAGAAACAAATCATTTTGAACCAGTCATGAAGAACATTTTTCTCCTCAAAAAAATAAATTGGAACATACTTGTGCACATAAACCTTTATTATCAATTTATATAATTCATAATTATATAATATATAGATCCGTGTCCCCGTATCCTACATTTTAGATATTATACGTATCTTCGTGTCTGTGTCGTATCAGTGTCCGTGTCAGTGTCTGTGCTACATAGGATGGGAGTTTATTTATTATATGTTAGAAATGGTTGGTTTTTGCGACAAATGGATTTGCTAGATAAAGGGATGTTTAGAGTCATCCTTTGTGTCATTTTTTGTGAACGGTAGCCCGACTAAGGAGTTCTTACCAAAGAGAGGACTTCGACAGGGCGACCCACTAAGTCCGTTTTTGTTTCTCATTACAACGGAAAGTTTGGCGGGAGTGTCTAGGATGACAGTCGAGAAGAACCTGATTGATAGTTTGGAGATTGATAGGGAGAAAGTGAAGTTAAACATGTTGCAGTATGTTGATGATACTTTATTTTTTTGTGAAGCAAATGTCAAAAGTGTTTTCAATATAAAGGCGGCTTTGAATTGCTTTAAACTCTCTTCCGGGCTCAAGGTGAACTTCATGAAGAGCAAGTTAGGTGGTTTGAGGGTTGAGCAGATAATGATCCAACGCTCACGGCGATTCTTAATTGCGAAGTGATGGTGACTCATTTTCTATATTTGGGTTTATTGGTAGGAGGGTGCCATAAGAGAAGTGATGGAAGAGGGTCAAGCATCACTACAAAGGAGAGCCAAACACCATGTCACATTGGGCCAATCACAAGGGCCATGGCTAGAAGACTAGAAGAGGATTGGAACACTGCTACTGATGGCAGATAGACTTATCTCTACATGCTCCAAGATGTCCACATTCAAGCGTAGTATAGCTTTTAATTCTTTTGTATTTGTGTTGAAACATGCAAAGTGGCACTTAGAAGGCTAACCTAAGTTTAATTAGAATTTCCTACTTCTAATTAAACTAAGGTCCAGCCCACATCTAGACCTAAATGAGCGTAAGTTCTAGACCATTTAACATATGGAAGGATTCTAGAACCTACCTCACATGTGCTGAAAATAGGCGCCACTTTCACATGTGCAAGCACTTTGAATTTCCCTCTTTTTTCCTCTTTGTAATCCGGCCTCCAAGTGTTATATAAGGAGTGCCTTGGCTCTTGGTTTCAAAAGATTAATACATGAGTGAATTGCTGCCAAAATTGTGTCAATATCACTCTTTGCCCAAAACCTCATAGAGGCTCTTAATCTTCCTAAACCGTCCCCTTCCAAGTAGAGTTGGCCTCACCACTCTCAAATCCTACCTATCATGCACCTTCAAGGTCACCACCATTCCTAGGAGGACCTTGTTTCATCTCCAATCCATGAAGCTTCCGCAAATCACCTTCAAAACCGAAAAGAGGAGGACACAAATCCATCAAGAAGGGCGTTTTGGGATGGAGTGGTGGTTAGAATGAAGAAAATATTAAGTAGGTGGAAAGTAGATTTTTGTTTTTAGCAAGGAGGATTTGCTTGATAAAGTCAGTGTTGTCTTCTATCCCATTGTTTTATCTATCTTTATTCAAAATGTCTAAGGCGGTGGCAAACGAGCTCGTGAAAATCCAAAGAAATTTTCTATGGGTGGGGTTCCGATGGAAGAAAGGTCGTTTGGGCCTCCTAGAAAAAGGTGTATGAAGTTAGCGAGGATGGTGGTCTTGGGATTATCGACTTAAGGACTTTTAATTTGGCGTTACTTGGTAAGTGGGTATGGTGTTTTGGGTCAGACTAGGGTGGTTTGTGGAAGGAGATTATTGATTCCAAGTACGAGGGGTGGAGAAGCCTGAGAGAGGGAGGGAAAGACAGTAAGGAATCTTTGTGGTGGAAAGATTTGAGGGAGGTTTGGAGTTTGGAGGGTTGAGGTCGGAACTTCGAAGAAGTGAAGGAAGTTTTGTCCTGGGAAGATAATTGGGTAGGGAGTGAGGCTTTGAAGATTGTCTTCCCGAGGTTGTTTTCCCTAAGTCTGTCAAAAGCTTCTGCGGTGGTAGCATTTGGTGGATGGAACCCTGAAAGTGGGATTGGAATTTTGTCTGAAGAAGGAATCTATTTGAATGGAAGAAGTAATTAGTGGGTCTACTTTCTCAGGTTGTCCAAGGTGTGAGTTTCGACCTGGATAAGGAGGATAGGTGGGTGTGGAAGGAAGGAGAGGAGTTCAGGTATACGGTTAAATTGGTTTACCTCCGTCTATGTGGGGACGGAGAATGGGATGGTGTTTAAAAAGTTTTGGATGGGAAAAGTTGTACCTACTGAACTAGTTACGGCTTAAAGGGTGTTGGAAAACAAGTTAGTTACTAAGGCTAACCTGGTAAGGCACGGGATTACATGTAGCCTTTGCAGGGTGGAGAGGAGACTAGTACCCATTTGTTCTTCGAGTGCAAATTTGCTTGGTTATTGTGGAACCATTGTTGTGTATGGTTGGCTGTGCAGGATGTGTTTCATAACTTCCCATTGCTAAACTTCTCCCAGTTTAGAATGAGCAACACGTCAGCTTCGGTGAATGAGGTTTGGGGAGGGATTTGAATCGCAATAGTTAACGAGGTTTGGAAGAACAAAAATATGGTAATCTTTAAAGGGGAAGTAGTAGACATACTGGAAGTTTTTGCTTTGGTCCAATTAAAGACTTGGTCTTGAGTTACATCCAAGTCACAGTCTGCGTATTTCTCCTTTTATGATTGGTGCATAGACCCGATGGTTTGTTTGTGGATGATCACATAATGTATTCATTTAAGACGTATGATTGTTTGTCTCAGGTGACTTTTTCTGGGTTAAACTATGAGTGTTTTGTATAGGCATACATGAGGGTATATCTATTGGGAGAGGTTAAGGTTGTGATTATGTATAAAAGTTGAAATACCTCTAAAGTTGTTCATATTTATTCATTTTTTATTGCTGATAAAAAAATGTAAATATTTATTATTAATGTTCAATTATTAAAAACATTATAAATGAGTATTAAATGATTATTAAAAATTATATACTAACTTATGATTGAAAGAGAATAAAAATATATAGTATTGACAACCTTTTATTAGGTACTATTAAATGTTCGGAAAATGACTCCAGTTTAATGTCAATTTGCTTGCGTCATTATCACTCATTTTCTGCACCGTAACAAAATCCATGAAACCACTTTGAGCTGTCATCAGAATCACTGGTCCAACCTTAAAACTGTAGGAAGTTTAATCAACCCTTAAGCATAATTGGAGAGGAATAGAGAGCGAAAACTAGTAAAGAAATAGAAAAACCAAGGAATATTACGTTTTCATTCCTCTCAAAAGTTTCAAAGATTCTTCTTCCAGCTATGGTGGTGCTCTGTTGTCGTCGTCAGCAGTGGTGGTGGTATGTGGTTGTCGGCGGTGGTATGTTCTTTAACCCAGGTACATAGTGAACTTTCAAGATTGATTTTCACACTCAAGAATCGATTCTGATTTTTATTAGATAATTGATGTTCCAATTATACAATAATCCGTTTTAGATTTTTTTTTGGGATAATAATTATCCGCATGCAAGTAATTTGTGTATTTTGTATTTTTAATATATGTTGTGATTTGATTTATGTATATATATATAATATTTTTATTTATTTATATATATATATATAATATTTTTATTTATTTATGTATATATGAAATATTTTTAAATAGTTTAGAATTTTTTATTTATTTCTTATTTTTTAAAATATAATATTAAATAATTTAGAATTTGTATTTATTAATGATTTTAAATAATTTAAAAATTTATTTATTTTATATTTTTATTTAAATAGTACATTAAATAATTTAAATTTAAATTTATTTAAAAATAATAATAATTTATGAATTATATTTATTTTAGATTTTTATTTATATAGGACATAAATGATTTAAAATTTGTATTTATTTGTGATTTTGAATAGTATAGATATTTTATTCATTTCAGATTTTTATTTAAATATATATTAAATAATTTAGATTTGTATTTATTTTGAATTTTCAATAATTTAGGAATTTTATTATTTCAGATTTTTTTTAAATATGATATTAAATAATTTAGGATTTTTATTTATCTATAATTTTAAATCATTTAAATTTTTTTAATTTTTTTATATTTTTATTTAAATAAGACATTAAATAATTTAGATTTGTATTTATTTAAGATTTTAAATAATTTATATTTTTTCAAATTTTTATCAAAAAAGAACATTAAAAATTTAAGATTTGTATTTATTTATAATTTTGAATAATTTAGAAATTTTATTTATTTCATATTTTTATTTAAATAACACATTAAATTATTTAAGATTTGTAATTATTCATGATTTTAAATAATTTAAAATTTTTATTTATTTCAGATTTTTATTTAAATATGATATTAAATAATTTAAGATTTGTATTTATAATTGTTAATAATTTAGAATTTTTATTTATTTCAATTTTTTTAAATACGAAATTAACTAATTTAGATTTATATTTATATAAGATTTTAAATAATTTAAGAAATTTATTTCTTTTATATTTTATTTAAATATTGATATTAAATAATTTAGATTTGTATTTATATAAGATTTAAATACTTTTTAAAATTTTGAATAAGAATTTTGTTTATTATGTTTTTAATTTAGTATGATATTTAATAATTTATGATTTATATTTATTAAAAAAATTAATAATTTAAGAATTTATTTTTGCAAATATGTCAAAAAATTTAAAATAATTTAACATAAATTTTAATTTATTTATACATAAACAATTTAATCACATTTTATTTTAATATAGTTTTAACTACAATATTAAATTTATAATCTTACACTTTTATTTATTTTAAAAAAATAAACTCACTTACCCCACAAATCTACTCCCTCAAATTTATTTTTAAATCTATTTTCAAATAAAAAGAAAGCATTAACACAAATGCAATAGCTCATGAAAACATAACCTTAAGAAATCATATGTTTCGAAGGTGAACTGTATATTCGTTAGACCGTTAAATTAAATCGCAAACAAAATCAACAATCTTCACGGGAATGTAAAAGAATGGTTTCCTAGAGAACATATCCATACTCTTCGACGATGAAATCAAATATCATGCTTCAATAAAATGCAACTCTTCAAGAGGCCATACACCATAATCAAAATTACTAGTTTTATAAAAACGTAATCCTATGTTCATCCACCATAAAACCAACACAACGAACTTTAGGAGCAGTAAAGGGATTATTGAGTTCAAGATTGAGAATTTGATATAAAACAACTGCCCTAGAACAAGGAATCGAAAGTAATTAGTATAAGCTTTTCTTGGGTAAAAAAACTTCATTTTCTATTGCACCGAGAACCCAAAAGGCCCAAAAATTCTTCTTCCCCTATTTTCTTAACACATCATGCCAGGTGTGATCATCATCATGGCACCAGCGCACCGCCAATGTCAAAGAACCTATAGACTTGCCTGTTAATCACCAGAAGTGGGGTATCACTACCAACACAGTGCAAAGCAATGAATCATCGTACTCAATTTCTTATCCGCCTTAAAATATCAGCAAGTACAGCTACTGCTGATACAACTCACAAGCCTTGTTTCCATCCAAAGAAAGGCAAATCCTCTACTTGCTACCAATATCTCTTACAAATTGGCAGCAACAAAGCTTGAGTTCGAAAAGAAGCTTTGGGGATTCATCCCCAATAATTCATTGTGATGGTTTGAAAATGAATAAACCTATCACCCTTCTCGAATATACAGTGATATCTAAGTATTAGTTGAAAACTACTATGAAGACAGTCCGACAGGTCAAGTACGAGGAATTTGAGGAAATGTTTAAATCAAATCCTCTGTATTATCGTTTTCAGCCACTCTAAAGGCAATCATCAAGCATTTAAAAGTTGTTTCATCACATCATAGCAAGGAGGTGTGGATAAATATAGTCACTTAAGCTACAAATCAAAATGCTTTTCAATTGGCGCAGCAGAAATGAATTATCACAATAAACTTTGAAATTTTTCATAACAATAACTAAAACTGTATGACAAACAAGACATGGAAACCCAACACCCTAACAAGGTTCAGAAAATCAAATCATTCATGCAGCACGCAGTTTTAATTTCTTCAGGCGTTTGACAGATGGAGAAACACCTTTAATTGCCTTCCTGACCTTCTTCATTTTTTGCTTTTTGGTAGGAAGTGGCATCTCCCTGACGGGACCCGGAGGCACACCCTTTTTGAGTGCACTTCCTCTGGGTGTTGCAGAGGGAGGCAACCTCAAACTCTGAGGAGGTAAAGGACTGTGTGGCTTCCACACCAAGTTATTTTTCATCGAAAATCTTACCTTTTTTGCACTCTTATCCCCACTCTTTGCCCCGGCACTCTCCTTACCGACAAGGCCATTCAAATCAGCAGAATCCTGAGAGGCCTTCCCTTTCAAACTCTTTGTCCTCTTCCTCTTCTTAGACACGGTTTCTCCGGTAGCAGAGGCAACCTCGGGCGAATCAGACACACCCGCAGATTCTTCAACCAAACCCGTCTCCTCAGCAACCTTCTCAAACTGCCTCTGCAGGTTAGCAATCACAGTCTCACTGAACACCACAGCGCTTCCATCATTAGCATTCTCGCCATTATCACTAGCCACATTCTCCTTGCCACTCTGGGCAGCACTAGCCAGATCAGAGGCATCACCCTTCTTCTTCTTCCTCCTCCTCTTCGTGCTCTCGCCACCATTAACAGTCACCTCCTTGTCCTTCTCGCACTTCTTTAACACCTCACCATTACCAGCAACCTCTGCAGGCCCCAGTGGAACCAATTCCGGCACCTCCTCTTCATCAATAACATCAGGAATCAGGATCTCAACCCCCGAATTCACAGCCCCCTTCTCCAACTTCAAAAACTCAGAATGCAGCGCAAACAGCACCTTCCTATTTCCCTGCCAGCACTCAGCAGAAGAACCCATTTCATAAAACCTCCCGGAAAACCCCATCACCAAGGCAACAGTTCCAAGAACGACAACCTCGTCACCAGAATCAACATCCTCATCCCCTCTCTTCTTAACCTCCAACAACGCCTTCCCATTCTTAAGCAACAAATGAAACACCCCAGTCCTAATCTTCCCCACCAACACCTTATCGTGGACCCTCCCCATAGCAGAAATAAACGGCTTCAACAGCACTTCCAGAACCTGCTGTTTAAGCGGTAGAAAAGGGCGAAGCTCCTCAAGAAAAACAGTGGCAATGTGGTAATTAACACCGTTCCCGTGGGCCTTATTTTCCTGAGCGGAGAAAGTCCCCTCGTCGAAAATACCCATTAATCTCTGCACAAGTTGGAGATCCCAGGAATTGGTTTTCATGAGAGAGAAGAACTTGGAGACGAACCTGCGAATGAGAAGGTAGAACTTGTCGAGTCGCAGGGCATCTATTCCGGACCACTCGCGGCGCATGGTTAGGAGGAAGATGGAGAAGTACTGGATGGAGAGAGGGAGGTGGAGGGACAGGAGAAGAGATGACAAGCGATCGACGAGGTCGGATTGGACGAGGGGCTTGTCTGAGTGCCACATGCAGTAGAAAAGACCCTTCCAGAGCTTCTTGGCATCGTCGTCGGAGAGGGGTTGGGACTGCGAGGGAAGCCACGATTTGAGGAGGAGGCGAAGGGTTTTCTCTCTGGTGGTTTTGTTGCAGCACGCCAGCTGCTTGATCAGAGACCGACCCACCTGGGACGCCTGCTCCTCCTCCATTCCCAAACACAAACCCTAGTTGCTGCCGCGTTCACCGTCGTAACGCCTTTGGAGTTCTTTTAACAAAACCCTAATAGGTACGGTGGTACCAGCCCACTGCGGGTTTTAACAATCTCAATGTGGGACGCAATTCTTCGTTTTTAGAATATTTTCCTTAAATATTTTTTTTAAATTAAATAACTTACCTTATTAAACTCAAATCTACTTTATTTACAGCAGTAAACGGGGTTAAAATTCGGTTTATTATATCCCTATTCCCCAAACACAGGTAGAAATCCAGTTATCTTCCAACCGAATTCTGACATGATTTTCTTTTTCCAAGAGTTTTATAAATAATTAATAAAAGATAAAAAAATATCTTAAAATTTTAAAATAATGAATTAGATTCAAAAACTTAAATAATTTAATATAAATGAATATTCATTTAAGTTATTTAATTCAATTTTTAATATAATTGTTATTATTGATAATGATTGATATAAACTTTGAATAAATATATATATGACATTTTAATTATTCATCGTAAAAGTTAAAAATATTTAAAAAATCATTAGAAGTACAAATATTTTTAAAAGTTAAAGCAATAGTTTCAAAATATATTAATTATAATTAATTTATTTATTAAGTAATTAGAAAATACATTTTTCAATCAAACTTGGAAAATTGTTATTGTAAGAGTAAAGTAAAAAATGTAGTTGGAAAAAATCATTTAAAATATTAAAAAAATTACATTTATCAAATAAATTAGATTTATAATTAATATAAATTTAATCGACGTAAATGATTTATTTAACGTAAATTTTTATTATATATTTATTAAAGTATAATAGATTGAAGTAATTATATTAAAATTTTAATTTAAAATATACCAAAAATTATTTAATGATGAATATTTAAATCTAGAAAAAATAAAAAAATTATATAACAGTAATTGATTTTTTCAAGTTAAAGGTATACCAAGTAGATTAAAGGTATTGAAATAAATATAATTATATATATATATTGATAGAAAATTAAAAAATATAATTGAGATTAATTTTTGTTATCGATGAAATATGAACCATTTTATATTGTCATTATTGTTGTGTAAGTTATGCATTATTTTTCTGAAGTGTTATTGTATATAAATTTATGATTTGAACAAAGAATTCAATATTCTCTTTTACATAGTGAGTAGAGTTTAAAAAAAAATGAATGTTTGATTTTTTTGTCATGTAAATATTAATTTTTTATTTTTATTAATTTGTGACAATCTTTTATTCACAATTTAACTTGAAAGATAATAATTAATTTTCATAAATTATTTATTATCATTATAATTTAATATTTTGGTGAGTTATCAAAGAACTAACTTGATACAAATTGTGTCGGAGTACCACTTTTCCAATGTTATAAAATATAATGCATATTCTATCCTTCAAATTATACAAAGAACACGAGATTCTAAAATAATTTAAAAGAAACACATTAAAAGACATCTTTATCCATTATATAATGTTGAAGATCCCACATCGACTAGAGATTAGAGTCTTTCATTATATATAAGTGGGTGCAAACCTCAACTCTATGAACCGGTTTTATAGGTTTGAGTTAAGCTTAAAATTCACTTTGTAATATATAATTTGATTATTTATAACACAACTACAAAATAAGATATTAAAATAATTCTCGTTATCTATAATTTGAAGTTGATTAAACAATATTATGCAGACAAGGATGAATTTATTTATAGAGAGGAAAAGTAATGGATTTTGATGCAATGATTTCAATTATTGATCTTTGTACCTTCTTAAAACAACGAGAATGGAAATTGTTAATGAAAAAACAAAAACTTAGATCAGTGTGCAATTGTTCATTATCAAATAATATTGCGTTATTTTGTTGCTTCATTCCATAAATGTGTACTTGTTTTTTAAAATGAAACTAAAGATGTTTGTCGCACACAAACTTGAAAATATTTTAAAAATATTTTTAAGGTTATTATTTCAAAGATATTATGCAAACAATATTGAATAGTTTTAAAAGTATTTTTACAAATTTCATAATATTAAGTTAAAAAAGTAAAATTGTTTCGCATTTATAAATTTAAATTTATTCTTAAAATATTTGCATAATATAAAATTTGTATTTTTAGTTAATAGTGATTGAAATACGAAATAATAATTATATGAAAGATATAAATGAAAATTTGTGAATAAGACTGATGTGGAGAGGTACATGGAAGAAAAATATTTTAAAACATTTGAAGTTAATATTATGAGCATAATTTTATTCACACTTAATAGTTTTATTTATACATTATTAGATTATAATAATAAATAATTTTATTGTGTTTAATTAATATTTCTATAATTGGATTTATTTGCACTTTAATTGTTATTTTTGTGTTTTAAGAGTAAATTGTCTAAAGGAAGTATCTACAATGAGTCAAATATACAAAAATTCAAGTTGTTTATTTGAATCAAAATAGAAAACAAAATCTGAGGAGAAAAATGAGAAAATAAAATCTACAATATATTAGAAACAAATCATAAGCAAATCTTTTGCAAAATACAAAAAACAAGGAAACAAAATCTAGATTATTCTAAAAACACAAAAATAATATCTAGATTATTCTAAAAACACAAAAATAATAGTTAAAACCCATATAAACTCAATTATATAAATATTAATTAAAATAATGAATTTATTTATTATTACAGTTCAATAAGTTACGAGTAAAACTATTAAGTATGAATAAAATTATGCTCATCAATATTAAAATAATGTCGGGATATGATTTTTTAGTGTAACCATGTGTGTGTTGGTAGGAACGTTTATTAAGAACAATTTTGTTTTTCCTAATGTCCATTTTGGTTTTGATGAGTGAATAAATAATGAGATTCTTAATTAGTTATAAATAAATAAAAATGCTTACATATTAGAATTCACTTTGAATGTAAAATTTTAGAATTTAGAAACTTACTTTCATTTTTTTCACTTGTTAAAAAAGGTACAAATAATAAGTTTTATATATGGACTTGTTAAACTCAATAATGTCATGGAGTGTCAATTTCAAAAAACAAGGAAACAAGTAGTAATTTGTAGTCAACAAAGCTTAATTAAAGCTCACATCATTCTCGAACAAACACAAGGAGAAGAAGACATGGAAAACATGTAACTAAAGATGCAAGAGATGCATGAAGCAAGTATGGTAAACATAACTAGAATTCGGCAAACCTCTTTGATGTCTATCTTTGTTTTTTAAATTTTGAAATTCAAATTTCCCTCCTTATATTAGTTTAAATGTTTTGTCATTAGATTAGGTATTATAGATTTGAATTTGCATTTGATTACAAGGCACATTTAAGTTGCATTTAAACCTAAAATTTTGGACTGAAAGGTTATAAATATGTCAATTTTTTTTGTAAAATTTTTTGACTATTAAATGAAATGATAGAGTTTTTAAAGTTATTTTGTGTGTGAGAGAGAGACTTTTCTTCTTCTTGATTGACTATTATTTTACATCATTGAATCAAGTAACCAATACATATCAACAAATATCTTGAAGTTTTTCCAAGTAGCATGACGACCTTCATTCTCTTATTAGTTATTTCTTTTTATTTTTTAATTATTTTTACATATTATTGAATTTATCTTATTCCTTATTTTGAGTTTGTCTTACTTTGTTTTTGTTTATCATACTTTCTTAAAGCAAACCTTCACACTTATATAATCCTCTTAAATAAAATTCATGCTAAGTGAGAAATTTTCTAAAGTTATTTTTTTATTTTTTCCTTTCTCTTGTTTTTGTTCTTATCTTATATTCATGTTCTTGTTCTTATCTTATATTCATGTTCTTGTTTTACTCTTTGATTCAAACTTTCACCTATATAATCTTATAGATCAAATTAGTGTTTAGTAGTTAATATCTTAAGTTTTTTTGTCTTTCTTAATTCTTAAAAGATAGAACCAGACAATTTCTTCAATTGTTAAATCTAATCATTGGATGATTCTCGAGGTTTTATTCTATTTTGGCTACCCCTTAGTTCTTTCCATTTGTGGATTTGGGCACAAAATTGACCCCGTGTAAGTTGGTTTGGCCAATAATCTTCATGTTTAGGTTCTCTAACTAGCTTTCCATGGACCTTAAATACTTATTTTAAAGTATAAGCATGAGCCATGTACATCGTGAAATTGTTATGTGTATTTGCATGTAGCAAGCATATACGAATATGACTAGTAAAGTTTTTTAAATTTGTGATAATCACACCACAATTCATCTAGCCTCGTTGAATTACTTTGTTGGTTGTACCTCCATCTAACTTTCTATCTCCTCCATAAGAAATTTTGTGTTCATTTTATCAAAGTTAACTAATTGAGTTTTGTTGTAGAGTTTGTAGGATAAATAACTCAATTATGACATTTGTATTATACATTCTTTTTAAATTAGTAAATTGTACCAGACTTGGAAATTTGGATAATTCATCTTGTAAGGTTATAAATTGATTGTTCAACAAGAACTTCACAGTCAACTCTTCGTATCTCTCTTTTTCATAGTTTTTTTAGCAAGTCTTTAATATCGGTTAAAAGTTCATTTAAGTGATTATTCTCCATTATGACTTAATGAAAGTAACAAATGTAAATGTAATGAATGATGAAAATATAATTTTATATAAACTCTGTAATATATGTTATTATTAAAGGATTTTCTTACAATGAAAGTAATGACTATTAACAAGATAACAAATTAAGAAATAAAATGCAGAAAAATTACTAAGGACATGTTTGTTTTTGTGAATGTACGGTTCACAGGTAAAGAAGTGAGAGGATATCTGTCATTTGAATATAGGGTTTTGTGGGGAAGAGAATTATAGGATATACCTGTGAACAATAAATATCCTCTCCGTGCAAAATGAAGAGATGTAAAGGGAAAATCACGTCAGCATGTATTATTTCCGAATTTACCCTTATTTATTCTACTGTTATAGTATTTTTTTTATTTTCCATTACTGCAAGGATTTTTAATATTAAAAAATAGTATTTTTTTTATATAAGATGTGATTTATTTTCCTCTTAATATTTTAAAAAAAGACTTGATGTTCTATTTTTATTTAATTTGTTGTTGTGTTTATATTAATATATTTTTGTGTATAATTATTATGTTTATAAGTTATAATTTATTTGATAATAATTTGTTATGAAATTCTTTTCTATTGTTAATTACATTTTATTTTTGTTGTTCTAGTATTTTTTTATTTTTAATTATAACATTGTTTTTAATATTAAAAAATAATATTTTTTTATTTATATAAGATCTGATTTATTTTTCAATTTTATAGTACATGTTTAATATTTTAATAAATTACTTAAATTTTTGTTTTTATTTAATTTATTGAATATATATTTTTTTAATTATAATTTTTAAATCTACGAATATGTGAAAGTTGTTTATTTTTTAAAAAATAACTCATTTTATTATTAATTTTTTTTAATAGACAAGAGTAAATTTGTAAACTAACATTTTACACTTTAAAAAAATTTAAAATTTTTTCACACCACTCATAAACTTTTCTCAAACATAACTGAATCGAAACAATCTATTTTTTTCAAATTTTAGTCACACATCCGCTATTTAAATAAGTGACATCGGCTCTTTAAATAAAATAAAATAAGTGACTAAAAGTATCCACGATTGAAAAATTAGAGAGATGATTAGAAGAACCATTCCTTCCTTGCATTCTCTCTCTTAGAATGAACTTTAATATTACTTGCCACACCAATTGTACTCCCTCAACCTCATGTTTGTTATTTTGGGTCTTGAGTTGTTTTCCTCCTTTCCCAATGCATTAGATCAACACCCATTTGTCCTTCTCCACTTTTCTAAATTTTCGCCTCATTTACCCTGCTTTGCATGTCTTCAATAACCTTACTTCCATATAAGATTGACATACTCAGGATGATCAATAAAAGGATTCCGATTATGCTGATAAAATTTGCAGATCCTCTCATTTCTTAGTTTTTCTTCCCTTGAAGGTGGATCAACCTCATTCCATTTTAATAAAATGGAAAGGAGTCCCATCTCCCTATTTTCTGTACATAATATTATTTTCATCAAGTTCTCATCATTTTTACCTTAAATAATATTAATGAAAGGACTAAAGTGTTCAAGTTCAACATACCAATGTTAGGGGTATCTGAGAGTCGAAGACTTGGACTTTGCCCTGGTTGCTGGAACCCATAACAGACTGCCATGTACATTAATGCCCTTGCTATATCCCCTCTAACCTGAGATTAGGTTAACTTCAACAAATTTTATCACTAACAATTGTCCAAATCAAGAAGCACAATATAAAGACTTTCTTCATCTATCTTGTTCCTTTAACTGTTGTTATTAGTTTGCAACATACAAGTTAGTTGTAAAAATTAGTGTATTTATACAACTTTCTTTTTAATTTAGAATTTAAAATATTTTATGAGAAAATATAATGTTTAGATAAAAATTTCAAGTTTGTTTCTAGATAAAAGAAGTAAGAATTTTAATAGCTACCCTTAATTGCTAATTCTAAAATTTAGACAGGTATCATACTCACAAGTCATAACCACTGAAGCAACACCTATCCTGAATTTCAAGTTCATAAAATAACTCATGGGAAACTTAGAATAACTTTTAAGAACTACTCTAGATTGGCCTCTCTAAGAACTACCGAGCATCATATTCATCAAATTTCAAGCAAGACATGGTATCAACTATAAAGGTTTGAAAATGATAATTTACAAAGATGACAGAAAATATGACCTGCATAGGTGGTGCCCACTTCTGCTTGTCTGTTTCAGTGTCGAAAGCAGCTTCTTTGTTAGCTGGCCTCAAACATTTGGTTGAGCTAGTAACACATTCACCATAGTACTTGTTCCCCCTTGATGCATTGACTGAGAGATACTTGGCACATCAGCAAGTGAAATTGTGTCTTGACTAGTAAGTATATGGAGCAGTGACTTTCCTTACCATTTACATCAGCAGGGCGAATGTTATGTAAGTCAGTCAAAGATGGACCTTTAGTCAGCCCATAAGAACGAGGCCATAGATGTTCCCCTGTCAAACAAAATTATATAAATAAGTTTCTTATATTTGTATCATGACACATTGCATCTTTGCTGCTTGATTAATGGCCTAACTAGGAGTATCATGACAAAAAATACATGTATCTTTCCGTATTTAAACACATTGCATTTCACCCTTTATATACAAATATATGACCATGTTAGAAACTAGCAAAAAATCAAATGTAACAAAGTACATGATACTAAATGATAGCGAGAAACTAACATCATGGTAAGTCTAACAAATTGATTAGTTGACTCACTATTCCATCCCTCTGGTTTTCCTGATAACCGTTTTGGGACAACTCTCAAGGAGTAAATTTCAACTCTGCACATCTTGATAATTAGTTACATAAAAAGAAGCTAAGGATTCAAAGCCAAGACAAGTCCATACATTTCGGATGAAGCTTCTGGGTTATTAACATCAGCAGCATCAAGAACCTTAAGGGCATCCCACACCTGTTAGCTACACAAACATTTCTGTTCAGGAAAGGATACAAGTTACACAAGATTTGAATAAAAATAGACAAAGCATGTATATTTAAACCCACAGTGACCTCTCGGTAGGACAAGGAATGGTGTGGGGCAATGATGCTATTCAATTGTCTCTTCAGTGCTTCACCCGTCAATCCTAAATTCTTCACGGGAGTATAGTAATTGCTAATGTCCTCACAGGGATAAGAAGAGGGAGTTGGATAATCAGACGCTGCAGCAGCAGCGAGATTGAGAGATAGCAAGTATAAGGAGACAAATCTAGAAAGCCATTTCCACAAGATATCAAAACGTGTTGGCCAAATTCCTCTCCTTAAGGCCCTGAAGAAAAGGAAGTGCTACTTAGCTTCACAGATCACAACCATGACAACATGGACCATTAGCCGGCACTTTAAAACGTACACACAGACACACACCTCTCGATGACGCTGCTATAAATTGGAGTCGGCGGTTTCTGACGGCTTGAATAGACGACCCAATTACGGCGGCGGCGGCGCGACGTTGGTCCGGCGGGTATGTGAAGTTGAAGTGTTGGGAAGTGGCGGCGGCATGAAAAGAATGGGGTTGGGATCGGCTCCGTTGTGCCTAGCCTCATATTTGAATTGAGTGAATAAACTACACTACTACAATGCATTATCTATCCACATCACTGTAGATATGATATCAAATTTCTTTTTTAAGGGTGGAAATGAATGGAAAAATTAAGTAATTTTTATTATTATTTATATAGATAAGTCATGTTCACCCTTTTGAAATTATATGATTTATTTGATACGATTTTACTTAATCTAACATAACATATTTTTGTTATGTTAATTGAAGTCGTGTAAGTGTAAATAATGTTTGTTGTGGATGGTTATATTGAAATGGTGATACTATTATACCACTTCAATTTATCAAAATAAAGAAGTTGTTTCGAGATAGGATGTTTTACACAATGTCTATTTTGACACATTTCAACACATTAGGAATTTGGTGTAGTAGTTAAGAAGGTGGTTTAAATAAAAAATGTGTCTTCACAACACATGAATACGAATAGGTTGGAACCTTCTTTGAATCATTTGACTTAAACCAGTTAAACTAAGACACGAATATCCTTCGCAGCGCCCTGCCAATCAAGACCATTCATCAAATGTTGTGCTTGTACGACATCCAGCCCAACCTTTCCTCTGTACAATCTGGGGATAAAAGAAAAGAACTCTTAAAAAATATGAATCCAACATATGTTACTGCACAATACACAAAGATAAATAAATTTTAGGTGACAATAATTATCTTACTCTATAATAAGAGCTTTGAATCCCCGACCGAGTTGAGAAATCATCACAACATGAATTTTAATATTTTTAATTTTGAAATCTACATCCCACCACTCCTGAAACACAATGATTCTATATCATTGTTTTTTCCCAACAACACATGGATAAAATGCCTAATCATTGAAAACAGAAATTAAATAGCATACAACTTACAGGTAACAAATATAAAAATCTACATAGAAAATGACATAAAAAATCTATAATCGTCTTATGTTAGAATGATTTTTTCACTTTGGTAAATTGAAATCGTGTCATGACTTTGGTGTAACCATATACTTACCCTTAATACAACGTAAATTAATATTAAAAATAATTTTTTATTATACTAAGCAAAGTTGTGTAGGTCTAGGACGATTTCATTTTGAAAAATAGTCGTATAATTTACTATTTACGAAGACGAAAACGAGAGAATATCTTTAGTTTGGATTCAATAATTTGTTAAGAAATGTGAACAAGTGTATACATGAGATTACAGTAACAATTTACAAATATTTAATTAACAATTACATATAATAAAAAACAATAAAAATTATTTAAAAAAATTTCAAAATTTATGTTCTAACAATATAAAGAACTCATGTTTTTTTAAATAATTATTTAACTGTACTAAAAATAATTTAAAAAAAATAATTAAATTAAATCTACATAACATACTTCATATTTCATTATTCATCTATTTTTAAAGGCAATATTAAATTTCTAAACTTACATTTTACACATTTAAAAATAAAATAAAATTTCTCACAACCATCCAATCACTCACAAACTTCAACCAACTTTACTCACATACCCATCCTAATATACCTTAATCTAAACACACTAACTTTTTTCACATTTTTATTGCAAATCCTCACACATCCACTCTCTCAAATCCCTACACATCCACTCTCTCAAATTCCTACACATCTTTTTTCTAAATCAGAAAATGATAGTTTGACAATTCTTAGAATTGTATACAACTTTTGATGTGATGAGTTTAAAAATAAATATATATAATAAAAGACAAGTTTAGAATTAAATAATATGAAAAATATATTAAAATAATAATATTAAAAATTGTAATAGAATTGTATAAAAAATATGGGTCCTAATTTAAGCACACCCTAAATAAAATTGTATGAGCATCTGATAATTTTTTTAGAAGGGTGAACATCAACACCACTCATCTATATATGTAATAAAACAATATTTTACCCATTTCAATAATAAATCTGGTAGAATTACAGCTCTCACATAAATTTTCCAAAAATAAATTCTCCATAATATTAAAGAGACAAATAACTATTTAACTTTTTTAACTTTGTCGAAAAGTATCAAATATAGTATATGAAAATGATTAACCATGCGAACAAGTACATAAAATAGTTAAAATTTGATGAAAAAAAAAATTATGGTTTGAATTAGAAGAGTCATTGTTTTTGCGTGAGTCTGATAAGTCAAACCGTTTATAAATTTATAAGTTGTTACTTTTTACCGAATAATAATTATACTTAAAATAATATTTTTAAAAGAAATTACGTTTATATTTTCGAAAAGTAGTGACTTTATTTTTATTACGTAACACTCTGTGCAATTCATTTTTTAAGGTGACCTAATTAATATATTTGTTAAAAACATGTACACGTTGATTTCCAAGCAATATAATGTAAATAAAGAATCATAAAGAATGTTGACTAACACATTATTCCAACTTAACTGATTGATTTGAATTGAATAGGCGATAATTTCATTAATGCTATTTATAATTTATTAAGTTAAAATAAAATGAATTTTAAATACAATAGACTCTAAAAAGTAAAAAAATAAAGTGAGTAACTGCAATTAGACAGTAACTGGTTCAATAATTTGTAAAGTATTAAATAAGAAATTATTATTATTAAGGGGGGAAGAGTAAATAGAGAAGAAGAGGGTGGGGAGTGGTGAGAATGAATGAGTGAAAGTGACAAGAGGAGCCTAAGTGGAAGCATTATTAATATTTGGTAAAAAGAAAAGGAGAGGTAAATCCAGAACAAAACATACAAAACCAAACAAACCACATCATACATACGAACATAGTACTTCAAGTGTTATAGCAGCAACACCAGACGCTTGGCATTCCATCAACCAACGTGTTATGGGTTTCGGTGCCTTTCTCTTTTCAAATTAAATAAACCCCTTTTCTTCATATATATCCCTCTCTCTTACCTATTCTCTCAAATTAACCTTATTCTATGCCTTATTTCTCTGTTCACTTCTCACATGGGTTGGTGGCATAAGATCACAAAAACTTGGATTGCACTCTCTGCTCGTATCAAGCTTCGCAAATCAAGTGGGTCCTTTCTATCCTTCTATCTCTCTGTTTTAAATATTCATTATTGCTACTTGTAATCATGGGTGGGTTTACCTTAACAGGGATTTCTGGTGGCCGAGTTGGTGGAACCGGTGAATACTCCAATGATTGTGGGAGAATGAGTGGGGGGTTGTTGAAGCTTCGTGATGATGTGCGAATGTGTGGGTACAGAGATGTTGAGGTGATGTGGAACATGTTGAACATAAGTCTTCAGCATGACCAAATGGAAAGGGTGGGTGCAAGCAAAGATCTATTTCCAGGGTTTTGTTCTGGACTGGCCGTTCATAAAATTGAATGATCAAGTTTTGGGAAGGAATCAATTTCAATGTACTGTACATGCCAATGAATGAAACCTTATTTCATAATTATGTAAATAATAAAACAAGTTTGTGTTACTGATGATAAATGGGTGTCACAATTTTGAAGTATTTGATGGTGGTTTTCACTGATTTTTGTGAAGTGCGTGTTGTAGAAGTGGTTTGAGTAGCAGTGATTAGGAAAGCAGAGGGAATATATAGAGATTGCAGAGGTGGATTTAGAAGAAGTATTTTGCGGCTTTTCTTTAGAGTTGCCATAATAATTGAATCACAACTTAGCATAGTTGCACGCATTGCGGATCTAGCTAAAAGTAATCGGTTTCCTTTTGTCTGCATGTACGGAAGAAATTACAGATAGTGTGGTTGGAAATCCGTAGGACCACAAACACCAATAAATCTTAGGCTATAAAAACTATAATTATTAGATTCTTAATTTAGATGTGAAGTCAAACACGCTACCTATATTTTAGACTTATGTTTCAGTTAATTTACATCATTTCTTTTACCAGTTCACAAAATTTATCAGCTACTGTTCACAGATTGGCTGAATTCATCTATGATTATTTATATCCACATGGGAAGTACTCTACTAAAATGAGTACATCTACAATTCATCTTTCAAAAATTATTACGTTAGAGTAATCTCTGCCCGACCGACAGTTTGGAACCCGGTCATCACGGTTAGATAATGTATTTTTAAATGTGATTAAACTTTATAATCCGATCCAATAAAAAATACTCATCAAAATAATATAAATATCACAAATTCTAAGAATCAGATGCTTCATTACACAATACTCAAAATATCGAGTGCCGAATACTAAATCTGATTTCATCACCAAAGTGAATTCTGCAGGTACCATCCGAGTCTGTATACACGAAGATGATCGAAGAGTAAAGTGAGTAGAGAAAAGAAATGAGCTATTTTGAAGAGAAACAAAAATGCAAACTAACCAATCGGCTAGAGAGGTAGAAGAACAATTCTTATAATTCTCTTAGTCTCAAAACCCGTTTGAAAACAATTACCATTGTTCTAAGTAACCATGAATATGTTTATGGATTTTATATCTGTTTTTAACCAAAACATAACAATCAATTATTTACAAGGCCTTGTTTCTTCTATTATATATCAAAACGTATTAAGTGCAATTTCAAATTACTCTTTAAAAACAATTTAAATACATTTTCTTCGTTGAATTAATACTTTTTACACTACTATTAAATGGTATAATTTTAAATTTATTGAATTCAATAGCATTTTTTTTAAGTGATATCTAATATTATTTTTAATGAGTTGATAAAGTAAAATATTTACACTAATATAAACAACACAACTTTCAGATTATTTGAAAATTGTAGATGAAGGAGAACTTTTTGAAACATATAGTTAATGGCACCTAATAAGTAGGTAGTTTATAAACAATTATAAGCAGAACAAGAGTTTCTTAAAATCATTATTCAAACTACAATTAGGGTGTGTTTCTTCATGTACCTCATCAAAGTTCTTCCTGCAATCCATCAATATTCGAAAATACAATTACCTCTTATAAGTGTATTATGGAAAACGTTTTACAGAAATTCCAGAAAGTATTTTCCAGAAATGATTTCCCAAACGTGTATTATACGTTACAAAATTTGTTTTTTGGAATAAATTTTCTAAACTGTATTCCAAAAAGAAATTTATGGTCTTTTTACCCATTTGATGGAGTGCAGGAAGAACTTTGTAGGGTTGCAGGGAGAAACACCCCTGCAGTTAAGCTTAGTTTAATTTCTGGGGTCGTGGGCCGATCCGGAAATGGGCCAAATGAGTAAGGGAAAAGCCCAAAACTGGTTTGCCATGAAAGCATTTTTCAGTAACAGTTGGGAGCAAGTGTTGTAATTTGGAGGTGGAGGAAGAGTGTTGGGAAGCAAGTAGTAGCAAATAGCAATGGCGTACATGAGCATGGGGGAAGCTCACAGAAGGATCACAGAGTATCTGAATCGCTTTTCCGACGCCGTTTCGTCGCAAGATGGAGCTTCGTTCAAGTCTCTCTTCGCTCTCTCCTCCAATTCCCCTTACCTTCTCTCTCTCGCCGACGCTCTCAACCTCTTCCAAGATGCCAATAGACTCATCAAACAATCCGACAACTATTCTCAGTTCGCCGACATCCTCGTCCCCCTCTTCCGATCCTTCCAAAACTACCGCCAGAACAACTTGCTCGAAGCCTATAACGCTTTCGAAAAAACCGCCAAGTAACTTTGCTTTCCCCCTTTTTTCCTCTACTTCTTCTTCTTATTGTTATTTGAATTGTTTCAATTGTGTTTAATTCTTTCGTGTGTTTAAATTGGAACGTTGGAGTTCAGTGCGTTTATCCAGGAGTTTCGCAATTGGGAATCCGCGTGGGCTCTTGATGCTTTGTACGTCATTGTTTACGATATTAGGGTTCTTGCAGAGAAGGTGTTGTTTATACTTCGCCATGATATTTTCTCTTTTTTTGGAAGCATGGTTGGGTTGTGTCATATTTTTTTTTTTTTTTAATTTTAGGCTGATAAAGAATTGGCTTCCAGTGGGAAGTCTCCTGAGAAGTTGAAAGGCGCTGGTTCCGTCCTTATGAAAGTTTTTGGCACCCTTGCGGTATGTGATTGTTTCCGTTAACTCATTATCATTTGAAATCAAGTTATGTTTTCAAATTTATTTTGGTATCGCTAATTTGAAATCCAATTTTGTTATCATTCATCCCCCTATCAAACGCGCGCAAACGATTATTGTAGCTAGGATAAGTGTTCTACTCTCTCTCATTTAATTTGTTTATTAATGCTATTGATTTTATATCTTCCGGAAACTTAGATATAGAAGATAAACACTAACCATAGCCAATTTGTGTTTTCCTAAAAAAAATTAGTATGCTTGTGGCTGTTAATTTGTCATAATTCAGTTTCTTGTCCTTTAGAACTAGATGGAAGAGGAGATAATGGGATTAACACTCATCAAAGACGTGATGTTTAGCCGTTGAAGACATCCAAATTAAACATAAAAAATGTATATTATAATTTTCCCACTTTATTATAGTTTTATATCTGGCCATCGTAGAACCTAATTGTTCGTGTAGCACTCACAAAACGAATTGTTTCTTCTGTGTCTGCATATTCTTGTATTCTTCTACATACTTTGGAAGAAAGCAAAATTTCTACTTATATAAATTCCTTCCAAGGAAAAAAGTTTCCATGCTTTGTGTTTTCGTTGTGCAATACTTCAATGCTGATTGCTGACTGCTTCAAGTGATTGTATGGAATTTTGCTTTCAGAGGTAATATACTAAATCCTAACTCAATTGCATTCCAGGGAAAAGGCTCTAAGCGCGTTGGAGCGTTATATGTAACTTGTCAATTATTCAAGATTTACTTTAAGGTATTTGTTGCTGCTTTTTCTTCCGTTTTTAGTGGTTCATATTCTTTCGTAGTTTATGATCTATTTGTTGATATGCAATGGCACTAATCTGAACTTGTATATTGGCATAATATTATGTGTAACATGTCCAACGGGATCAGGGAAGGTTGGCTAGGACAGGGATGACATGACATTTGTGGTTGAAAATTTAAATTAGAGTTTGATTTTTATTCTGTGAATGTCTTGCAGCTTGGCACAGTTCACCTTTGCCGCAGCGTAATAAGAAGCATTGAAACTGCACGTATATTTGATTTTGAGGAATTTCCCAAAAGAGACAAGGTTAGAAATGGATTAATTTGTATGAGTTTAATTTTTATGCACTGTTAGTGTAAATTTTTTTATACTACCAACCAATTAAAAATTATTTTTAGGTACAAAATTTAAAATAATTGTGTAAAAGTCAAGTCAATAACTCTACCAAACACGACAACCTATGATTGGATGACATTATACAATGTTAGTGTATTTTGATTAAATTCAATTTGCATTTACACATAATTTCTATATTATCTTTGTGATGTATTTCAGGTTACTTACATGTACTATACAGGTCGTCTTGAAGTTTTCAATGAAAATTTTTCTGCAGTAAGTGATCTATATTTCTTTTAATTCAATTTATGACCTGCTTGTGTACTGTGTTTGGACACATTCAGTAATGTGTGCTCTGTAATTTTGGGTAATAGTTTGTTTATTGTATTAAGCTTAATATCATTACTATTATTTTGAAGGATATTACTCTAGTCTAGTATCAGCCATTTAAAGAAAAAAAAGGGGATAAAATAGTAAAGTAACCACCACAATGTCACTATTTTCAAATTATTAACTTTTGGAAAACTGAAAGTAACTCTTTAGGTAATTAAATAAAAAAGTTCAAGATCTAAGCACTATAATAAACACATTTTCTTTCATAAACAAAATTAGAAGTAAATGTGACTTGCTTGTATGCCGATTGTTGTTGTTATTCTCTGACGGTGTTTCATATCCAATTTTACCTGAATTGTTTTTATCCGACTGTGCAACAGCAAAGAACAATGAAGATATAACCTTTGATATTTTATTAAATCATTTATACAGTTTATATTTCTAATTTGACAGGCTGATTATAAATTATCGTATGCCTTGAAGTATTGCAATCCTCAAAGTACAGCCAATATAAGGTTTGGTTCAGGTGTGCCAATTGTGTACATTGCATTTGCATGGGATGGTTTATGAGTTGGTTGTATGTATATATTTTGATTGCAGTTATACTTATACATGCACTATAAATATGTGTACTTTTGTGGATGCGTCTAAGACCAAGCTTTAAAATTGCTTGTGCATTCTCTTAGAAATAGTTTATTTACTCAAACTTTTTGTATCTGTTAAATGATGTTGTTTTTACTAAGCCAATAAAAGAAATATCTAAGTTAAATGCATAGGTACCTGTCAGAGGTTGAATAGCTTTGGTCGGTAAAAAATTTCATCTTATAGTTAAAGGAATGTAATAAAAAAAAGCCATATATAAACTATCTTTTTGAGTATAAGGTGTGTGACTTAATGTTTTTGTTGGGCATAGGATGATACTTAAACATCTAATTCCGGTGAAGCTTTCGATAGGCATATTGCCTAAAAGCAGTCTCTTGGAGAAGTACAATTTACTTGAGGTATGTCTGGTGCTTTCTTGAGGATTTTTACTTTTCATCTTTCTCACCCTGTGTTACTATAAAACTTTGAATAAAACTTTTTCATAAACACTTGTAGTAGAAGAAAATAAGAAAGAAAAATGAAAATATTTTCTCCACAAGTTAAAATTAGTTTATACATAAATTAATTTGTAGTAGAAACTTTCTTATTTTAACTTTTCCAAAAGTTGTTTTTTAACTTATCCATAACCTAATTTGAGCTTATAGATTTTTTTTTCTTCATTTTCCTTATATTCTTTTATCTGTGCTTCTCGAGAAATTTATTCAAATAGACATTTAGTTTACTTAATGTAGTGACTAGCCTAGCTTGCTCAGACAAGTCAGAATGAAATAAATAAAACTGATTATGATTCAAGTCTAAGTTTGGTGGCCTTACACCCCTTCAAGTTCCTGATGGGAACTCATCTTTTATAGGATTTTTTTTAATAAACATGCTTTATAATAGAATAATTATATTCAAAATGTGATCATCCTGGTACAGATGATGGTTATCATGTTTATGCTTATGCCACAATCCGGAATGATATTGCAGTAAATACCCGATTGTCAGAATTTATGAATCATGACACCTATTTTCAGAATGGGTATTTTTCTAGCAAATTTGGTCATTTCATTCAAAGGGCTTTTTTTTAAAAACATTTCGTTATCATCTAGCACTGGGAGAAATGTATAGTGCCGTTTATATTGCAGAATAATTTTCCTGAGAAAACATGCATCAGCGTTATTGCATTTGGTAGTTGACATTTACAGTATTTACATCTTTATGTGCCTTGAAATGTTAATTTTAGTATTCCTTTTTACTTTGGGCAGTATATTAATATTGTACAAGCTCTAAGAAGGGGGGATCTTCGACTTCTTCGACGTGCACTCCAAGATCATGAAGACCGGTATAATTGCCCATCATTCTTTCATGAATAGGATCCGTTGTTCTATGTTTTAATCAAGAGAGCATAATAGAATGCACTTCTTGTAGGTTCTTGAGATCAGGTGTATATCTTGTCTTGGAGAAGTTAGAACTTCAAGTTTACCAGAGATTAGTAAAGAAGATGTAAGTATCCAGTATCACCTTTGCACCCTCTTATTCCGAAGTATATTTGGATTGATAAATGACTTGGCTATTTACTGAAATCACTCTTTTCATTTTACTGCTGGGTTGTAACATGGCAGTTACATCATTCAAAAGCAGAAGGACCCAATCAGAGCTCATCAGGTGAAGTTAGAAGTTATTGTTAAAGCATTGAAATGGCTTGAAATTGATATGGACGTGGATGAGGTAATTTTTTAAAATTTCCTCCTTTCTTTCTACTACTTACAGTTCTTTCAAAAATAAATGAAGATATGTTTTTAATGTATTTTGGTCATGATGTATGATACTTTTGCAGGTAGAGTGTATAATGGCCATACTGATATTTAAGAATCTTATGAAAGGTTACTTTGCCCACAAAAGCAAAGTCGTTGTATTGAGCAAGCAAGACCCTTTCCCTAAATTCAATGGAAAACCCGTCAATTCTTAGGGACAATGTCATTCATGACACTGAAATTCAGAGGGGTGGGGGAGGGAGCATGGTAATGAAAGGGTGACTTTGTGACAGTTTTTCAACCGTAAGTCATTGTACTGAATGTTTGAGAATTCTCCCAAACGTGTGGGGCATCAAAAATATCACAGCGGTGCTTCAGTTTTAAAAAAATTCATCATTATTTTGTTTAGACAATGCTAACTCCCACAAATTGGATTGTAGTTTAGCTTCCACTTGTATGCTGCAGAGATGTTATCGGTGGAAATAAACTGTAGAAGATACTGAGCTCATTGCAATAACCTAAATTTTTGGCCTGGGGCTATGGATCCTATGTCTATGCTGGACGTACAAAATTGTGATGTATCATGTGTTTTTGCTTTCTACTCTGCCAAATCACCACTAGTAATTCTTCGTTAGAGCTGCTGGCCCTTTTTATTTGTTTAAATCTCCCAATTTCTTCTCTCTTTTGTTAAAAGATGTTCCGGAGATATTTTTCTCAACTTGTCCTTTTCTTTCATCTCTAAAGGACATTCAGTATCCAGGTGTTGCAGTTGTATGTGTTGGATGATATTCCAAGTCATTATTCTTGTGATCCAATAAGATATTACTCTCATTATTTTTGGCAGTAACCATGTGAGTTGTTTTGTTTCGTTTTGGTTCACATTTCACTTACGGGTTAATAAATTTAATTTGATTTTGCGTAACTATGGGTTTGTGGGGCTGTAGGTGGTCCACATGAATTTAAAAAAAAATCAATATTTTTTTTGGAAGTTTTTAGTTTAAATTTAAGTATCTTATAAAAATAAGGATTTACTAGAAATTAAATAATTAAACAAAATATTTAAAGATTAATTATTTAATCTTTATTGTAAGTAAATAAGAAAGAATATAATGAAAGAAATAGGGCTAAGTAATAAAATCTAGACTAAATATATAAATATTAATGAAATGTTAAATCATTTTTTAAAAAGAAATTACATGACGGAAGAATCTGCATTATGATTCGTTCGAACTCAATAAGTTGAAGGTTGACTTTAGACTATCGATTAGTTCTTAATACTTCTTCACATGTTAAAATTTATGTTAATATTAAATTTAAAATTTGCTTTCTAAATAGTATTTCAATTTATTTTACTGAGATTTTTTGAATTTTGTATTGACTATAACCAAATTATAATATATAAATATAAATTATTTTAATTGTAAGATTGAATTATATAAATTATTTTAATTGTAAGATTGAATTAGATTTACTTTTTTAAGACAATGGGTTAACTTCAAATATAAATTATTTTATAAATGTTTACAGGCCTAATATTTTTTGCATGCGCAATTTTGATTTGAATTAAATTAATATTTTGTTAAATATAGTTAAGCTATATTATTAACTTGTTTGCAAAATAAAAACATTTTAAGAGTATAAAACACTTGAATGGGTCACTTTATTTGAATTTTAACTAAATTTAAGTTTTTTTTTTATACAATTTCATTCAAAATTATTTTTTTAAATAACTTTATGATGATTGCGCTCTACCGATAATAAAATGATGTTTTCCTTTTAAAGTTTAAGTAAAAAGTGATGAGTTGAGTTCACTTTTTTACGTGGAACTCCAGTAGAAACCGAGAGGGCAAAGAAAAGGAAAAAATAATAAAAAGTTTTCCCAAGCAACTTCCGGCCGCCACAGACATTTTGTTCAACGTTGGATCGGGCTGAAATTTTGTCAGCAGGTTCATACTTTGTGTGACTTCAATTTGACCGTCTGGATCGTTGTTTGAGCAGAGAGAAGTTCATCTCACATTGTTGCAGCGTTTTCAACATTTCTATTGAGGACAAATATTTTCGAATTGCTACTACCGCTTCGTCTATCGTTGGATCGGGCTGAAATTTTGTCAGTAGGTTCATACCTTGTGGTGCTTTAATTGGACTGTTCGGATTGTTCAAAAGTCACAGGAACAATGACATATAGGCCACGTACGGTAGCTGCATGTGAATTTTTCAGGTTTCTTGTTCTCTGTTTCATCTCTGTTGTATTGCTATTTAACTGGTTATTGAGCACAATTTGTGCTATGATTTGAGGACTCTCTTGTAACCATAACTTTGATCATAGTGGAGTTTGATTGACTGGCTTGTGCCCGTGGTTTTTACTTCTCACATTGAGAAGGTTTTCTATGTTAAAATTTTTGTGTCTTCCTGAAGTATGTTTTTGTTGCTGCCATTATTTGTTATTACTCCTCACAGATTCTTGCAAGTTGGAGAAATTATTATCCGCTGCTTATTGCTCTTGTTAAGATATTATTTTTATTGTGTTGAATTTTCCATCGGAGTAGTATCAGAGCTCCTTGGTTAGAGCTATTTGACTGCTTGAATGATGAAGGCAAATACAAATAAGATGGTCTGTTGAACGAAATTAACTATCACTTATGGAAGGGAAAAATGAAGGATATGTTATTTGTGAAGAAATTGCATCTTCTTGTGTTTGCTACTGAAGAAAAAACTGGTGAGGAATGGAAGTTTGAGCATCAACAGGTTTGTGGTTTTATTTGTCAGCATGTTGAAGACAATGTTTATAATCACATTGCTAATGAGGAAGATGCAAAATCATTATGGAAGCAGATCGAGACTTTGTATGCTTCTAGTACAGGAAACAATAAATTATATTTGTTGAATTCCCTGATGAATTTGAGGTAAAATGAGGAGATTTCTATTTTAGATCACTTAAATGATTTTCAGGGACTCTGAGATCATTTGTCACAAACGGACATCAAATTTGATGATGAAGTGTTGAGATTATGGCTACTAAATACTCTACCAAGTTCTTGGGAAACATTTTGGGTTTCAATTACAAACTCATCTCCTGATGGTGTTGTCTCCTTGGAAAATGTTAAGAGTAGTTCTTAATAAGGAGATGAGAAGGAATGCTCATGGTACTTCATCTCATTTCGAGGTACTTGTCACTGAAAATAGGGGGAGAAGTCAGAAAAAGGAACCGAAAGGGAGTAAACAATACAACAGAAGTAAGTCCAAGTCTAGAGAAACATGGTTCATTATTGTCACAAAACATGGCACATTCAGAGAAACTGTTTTCTTTGGAAAAAGGAGAACAAGGATAAGAAAAGGAAGCAGAAGGAGAAACATCATGACAATGATGATCGCGTTACTACTACTATTTGTGATGATGATCTTATTATTCTCCGTGACCATGATTCAGTTAATCTTGTATCAGATGAGAGCATGTGGATAATTGACAGTGGTGCTACATTGCGTGTTACACCAAGGAAGAAGTTCTTCACATCTTACACTTATGGTGATTTTGGAGTGTTGAAGATGGGTAATCATGGTATGTCTAAGGTAGTTGGTATTGGTGACGTTTGTTTGTAAACCAATATGGTAATGCAGTTGTTGCTTAGAGGAGTCAAACATGCTCCAAATATCCGCTTTAATTTGATCTGTGTGCAGATGCTTGATGATAATGGTTATGAAAATTACTTTGGTTCAGGAAAGTGAAAACTCTCCAGAGGTAATCTAATAGTGGCCAAAGGGGAGAGAATTAGTAAACTGTATTGGACAAAAGCATTGGTTGCTAATGACAGTGTGAACGCCATGGATATGAATGCTTCTTTGTGGCACTGAAGGCTTAGTCATATCAGTGAGAAGGGGCTGAATTGTTTAGCTAAAAAGGATGTGCTTCCGGGATTGAAGAGTGTAGAGTTGGAGAAATGTTCTCATTGCATGGCTGGTAAGCAGACCAGAGTATCCTTCAAGAAACATCCTCCCTCACAGAAGTCGGAGTTGCTTGAATTGGTGCTACTCATTTTAAATTGAGTGCAAAACAAAGTCCTTCTAATGAAACTGAAAAATCAGATATGCAACGGGTTCCTTATGCATATGTTGTGGGTAGTTTGATGCATGCAATGGTGTGTACAAGACCAGATATTGCACATGTTGTTAATACTGTTAGTAGATTTTTGTCTAATCTAGGTAGAGAGCATTGGAATGTTGTGAAATGGATTTTAAGGTATCTTCGTGGTACTACTTGTTTGAAGATTTGTTTTGGAGGTGATAAGCCTACCCTAGTGGGCTATACTGATTCTAATATGGGTGGAGACATAGATTCTAGAAGGTCTACCTCAGGCTACGTGATTAAATTTGCAAGGGGAGTTGTGGAAAGGCAATCTAGATTGTAGAAGTGTGTTGTGTTGTGCACTACTGAGACAAAGTTCATTACCATTACAAAAGCATGCAAGGAGTTGCTTTGGGTGAAGAAATTCCTGCAAGAGCTTAGCTTTGTTCAAGACAAGTACTTGCTATTTTGCTATAGTCAGAGTGTCATTCATCTTGGTAAGAATTCAACTTTCCACTCTAGGTCCAAGCATATTGATGTGAGGTATCATTGGATACATGATGGTTTGGAAGCTAGGTTACTGGAGTTGGAAAAAGTTCATATAAATGATAATTGTGCTGATATGATGACTAAGACGCTACTGAGAAGCAAGTTTGAAACTTGTTGTGAGATTGTCGATCATCTCCACATAGTTGTGAGAGGGAGATTTGTTGGGTTGGGCTCACTTCCTATGTGGAGGCCCAGTTCAATATTAACCTTTAGGTTTTTCCAAACAGAGTGACAATCGTCAGTAGAAACAAAGAGAGAAAAGAAAAGGAGAAATGAGTAAAGATAAAAAGTTTCTCCCGACAACTTCCGACCGCCACCGACGCTTTGTTCACCATTGGATCAGGCTGAAATTTTGTCAGCAGGTTCATACTTTGTTGACTTCGATTTGATCGTTCGGATCTTGCAGAAGTTGTTTGATCAGAGAGAAATTCATCTTACATTGCAGTAACGTTTTCAACGTTTCTATTGAGGACAAAAATTTTTGGATTGTTGCTTCTGTTTCGTTCACCGTTGCATCAGGCTGAAATTTTTTCAGCAGGTTCATACCTTGTGGTGCTTCAATTGGACCATTCGGATTGTTCAAAATTCACCGAAAAAGATACATACAGGCCACGTACGGTAGCTGGAGTTTTGTGAATTTTTCAGGTTTCTTGTTCTCGGTTTCATCTCTGTTGTATTGCTATTTGACTGATTATTGAGCACAATTTGTGCTGTGATTTGAGACTCTCTTGTAACCATAACTTTGATCATAGTGGAGTTTGATTGACTGACTTGTGCTCGTGATTTTTACTTCTCACATGGAGAAGGTTTTCCACGTTAAAAATTTTGTGTATTCCTGAAGTGTGTTTTTGTTGCTGCCATTATTTGTTATTGCTCCTCACAGATTCTTGCAAGTTGGGGAAAGTATTATCCGCTGCTTATTGCTCTTGTTGAGATATTATTTTTATTGTGTTGAATTTTCCATAAAAAGAAATATGAGATTATTTTTCTTAAAAAATTGCATTAGAAATTTAATCTCTTATGTTCTCGCATAAGGGTTGGGGCCTGGAGAACTATTGAGAGGATTTGCCTTCTGCCTTCCTGTCGGTCGGTCGTACTGTTCTTCAACCTCCTTTGCTCGTTCCTCACCTTTCCTTCGTAGTCTCGGTTCTCGATCTTCTCGTAAGCACTGAATGGGGGACACCTACAGAAGGCACTCCAACGTTCAAGTCAACAAAAGGGTTCGACGCTCAGCTATCGAAGTACTGTAGATAATGACGTACCTGTTTCTTGGAATATGTGCTATTTATATTACCTGTGGTGGACTTTCCTTATTGGGTCAAGTTAAGGGGTTGGATTGTATTTAGGGCTAAATTACCTAACTCCTAATTACGGATTAGCTTTGTTGACATTCATTGAGCGTAATTGGACTTGAGTTATCGGTCGGTCCGACAGACGTGTGTCTCGACTACATTCGGTCGACCCGACATTGGGGTCCGAGACGTTATATCGGTTGTGCAGCTCTCACCGGTACACTTGCCCCCAGGCTCGATGATGGTTAATTCAAAGAGGCTTACGAGGGTGATGTGTCGATCGGGCTTCTGGGTTTTGAATGACGATTGGAGTTCTTGATGTTTTATGTGACGTCAGGTGGCGGTTGACATGACCCGCAATGATGAGGGGTTTTTTGGGTGAGAGCTGACGAGGACTGTTGGATTGAAAAAATATAACGATTGAGATGGTGGCGACGCTTCGCCTCTCGAGGCCCTCGGGGGTTATAAATAGTGGTCCCAACAAGGTCGAGACATTGCACTATTATTCAGACATTTGCTCTAAGACTCGAACGATTTGGCTTTCATAAGGTTAGTCATATCTTTCCTATCTCGGCCTACCTCTTTATCTTCTTCGACTTCTCGTCCCCCTCGTCCTACGCGTCCTTCGTGTTATCCTCATCTTCGTCTACTTCTTCTTCTTCCTTTGAATCCTCCACAACCAAGCCTATATCGGTCGGGGTGATCCAAGAGTTACCCCTTGTGGAGGTGGTTAGGGATGACAGCCCGGGCGATGTTGTTGACCGGTCGGGCTCCCTCGAGCAGGTCGTCTCCCCACTGGAGATAGACTGGGCGGACCCTAGGGTAATAAGGATCACCTTCATCTTCACGAACGAGACCTTTGTTGATGAATTTTTGGAAAAGTTTCTGATTCTGAAGGCGGATGCCAGTCGTGATTTCTCAGGGTTGAGCCGTGCTCGGCGACCGAGACCATCTTTCTCATTCGATCTCCTACCAAGTTGCTTTTTTTCTATATGTATGCATGTCTTTTTTCAGACTTGCATGTTTCCTTACCGTTTGACAACTTCACGATGGACGTCCTTAAGGCGCTCAATGTAGCTCCTACCCAACTTCATCCCAATACTTGGGCGTCCATTCATGCCTTCCACCCGTCCAAGCCTGTTATGTGGCGTTCACTGATCAGTCAGTCGGGCAATATACTTTTAAGCCCCTTCACCGCCTCGTACAAAAGATTTAAAGAGCAATTTTTCAAAGTTTTTGTTTGCCCGAGTGTCATGCCGTACTTCTTCGACGAAATCGGTCAGTCGAGGTTTCTGATGTCCTGGACTATGAAGCCTCTGAAGTTCAAGGAGTGGCCTCGACCGGCCAAGAGTGCTGAGGAGTTAGAGATTCTCCCTCTCTTCGATGGGCTCCCGAGGAAACTTCCATTCCCACGTGGAAGCTCATAATCGTGTACTAAGAAACAACGACCTTTAATGGTATGATGGTTTTTTTATAGCTTCGACCAGTAACTTTTTTGTCAAATTAACTTTGCTTTTTTCGTTGCAGAAATCATGATTCAAGATGATATGAAGCGAAAGGATTACTGGATGCCTTCAAGGAGAGGGCCGCTCAACGCAAAGGCCGACCAAGTATTGAGTCCCTTGCGGTTGGGAGGGGATCAGCCGACGCTAGTCCCTTGGGAAAAAGCAAGAAGAGGCCAAGGGAGGAGGACAATATAACCACTTCAACTCGCTCGCCTAGGGCGATGCTGACACCGTCCCCTACTCGTCGATCGTCGATCAACATTGACTTGCCACCGACTGATGACTTCAACCAGTCGACCCCCCCTCCTGCTCCCGAGCGCACTGTGGAGGTTCGCATGTCCCCCCTATCAGTGTTAGGGGGTGACTTACAACTCTCGAGGGGGTCAAGATTAGCCTCCCAAAGCCAACCCGAGAGCTCATCCGGGAAGTTCCTGTTGAATCAAGTGTGTTCAAGCTTTGAAGAAACCAAACCCTTTGAGTTTGATGGAAGGTTGGAGGTGCTTGTTGTTGCTGATGTGTATTAGAATAGGATCTGGGGTAGATTATTTGTGTTAATCCACTCTTGATTGAATCCAAAGCTTAAGCATTCTCAAACCTTTTTAATTGAAAGTGTTTTTCAAACTAAGTGAAAAACAACCTGTTGTTTTGTCGAAACAACCGATTGTTTTATACTTAGGTGTTTTGAGAAATGTTGAAAACTATTTTTGATGCTTGACTTGCTGTCAAACCAAAACAACCGATTGATTCGAGCATTCAACCGATTGTTTGTTTTGAGACCATAACAAAAAACAGTTTTGTGCTTTGACTGAACTTTAAATGATTTTATAACTGAATACGCTTCAGTTTTAAATGCTTTGACCAGTCTTTGTAAGCAATAAATAGTTTGTTAAGCTTTTGTAACAAACAACAAAGATTAAATCATAGAAAAATAGATTTGAGTTTTTCACTGATTTTTGCTTTTGAAGAGTTGAAAGATTGCTTTGATCAAGAGAGTGTGGAATAGGATTTTCATCTTATATTGATTTCAGATCATTCTGTAACAAGTGTAATCCTTCTATACTTTGTGTAAACTCTCTTGTGTAAGGATGAGAAGTGTTGTGTGTTCTTGAGGTTGTCAAGATCAACATTCTTAGTGGTGTATGTGCTGAGTCAAAGGAAGTGTGTGTCTTGAGGGGATCAATGTCACTTCTTTGGTGGTGTTTGTAAGTAATCTAGGTTTGATTGCTTAGTGGATTCCCCAGTGGTTTCTGGGAAGACTGGATGTAGCTCCTGGTTTAAGAGTGAACCAGTATAAACTGTGTGTGCAATCTCTCCATCCCTTGAACTCTTTAATTTCAGTTTGTATTTTTCAACTGGTATAACAACCGATTGTTTCTGCGAAACAATCGATTGTTTTTCTGGTGTAGTATTAAATTGTTTTGTGTTTTTGGCAAAACTGAATTTTGAATCAAGTTTTCTCAAAGGAATTTCATTCTAGACTAAAAAGTTTGCGAAAACCCTCTTTAAACCATTCACCCCCTCTAGTTTGCCATACATTCTAATAATTGGTATTAGAGCTTGGTTCTTGAAATTTATTCAAGTGTGATCCTAAAACTGTTTTTAAATGGCTGATAGATTACCTTTTGGGGAAGGTGCTTCAATCAACAGACCACCTCTGTTTTGTGGTTTGAACTACCAATTTTGGAAAGTTAGAATGAAAATCTTTGTGGAATCACTTGACAAAGGTATTTGGGATGCAATTGAAAATGGCCCCTTTGTTCCAAAATTTGAAAAAGATGGATCTTCCATTGAAAAACCTTGGTCTCAATGGACTGATTCTGAAAGCAAGAAGGCAAAATTTGATTGCATTACTAAAAACATAATAAATTCTGCCTTGAACTCAGATGAATTTTTCAGGGTGTCTCAATGCAAATCAGCAAAGGAAATGTGGGACACCTTGGAGGTAACTCATGAAGGTACCAATGAGGTTAAAAGAGCCAGAAAGCATACTCTAATTCAAGAGTATGAAATGTTCAGAATGCTTAAGGGTGAGATAATTGCTGAAGTTCAGAAGAGGTTCACTCACATCATCAACCACCTCATGAGCCTTGAGAAAACCTTTGAAAAAGAAGAGCTAAACATCAAGATCCTCAAATGTCTTGATAGGTCTTGGCAACCTAAGGTAACTGCTATCTCTGAATTTAAAGATCTAACATTATTGAGTATGACTTCTTTGTTTGGCAAGCTTAGGGAACATGAGTTAGAGATGAATAGACTCAATGTTCAAGAAAGTGAAGACAAGCATGTAAGGAGTATTGCCTTAAAAGATGTCAAGCACAAAAGCAAACAAGAATCCAGTGATGAAAGTGATGAAGAGAACCTTAGTTTGCTATCAAGAAAGTTTAGCAAATTCTTGGAAAGGAACCGCAACAAAGACACCAACAAAGAAAGGTATGGAAACAAAAAATCCAATGATTTTAATTCCAATAACTATACTTGTTTTGGTTGTGGTGAGCAAGGGCACATAAAGGCAGATTGCCCAAATAAAGAAGGCAAGGAGAAGAAGTCAAGCTACAAAGAAAAGAAGGGAAAGTCAAAAAAGGCCTACATAGCTTGGGATGAGAATGAAGTCTCCTCATCAAGCTCATCATCAAGTAAAGAAGAAAAGGCAAACATATGCTTGATTGCAGAAGGAGATGATGAGTCATACAGCTCAAGTGATGTAAGTTCATGTGTTTCTCTAAATGTTGAAAATTATAGTGAATTGCTTGAAGCTTTTCAAGAAACACATGATGAAGCTAATAGATTGGTTCTTTCAAACAACAGATTAAAAGAGCTTAACAGATGGCTTGAAAAGAGAGTTAAGGCACTTGAAGAAGAGCTGAAAAAATCAAAAAGTGATTTTGAAAATCTAAAAACTCATTGCAAAAACTCTTATTGTGAGTGTGACACTCTCATTTGTGAAAATTGTGAAAATCTTGAAAAGAAAGTGCATTATCTTGTTAGTACTGTGGATAAACTTTCAAAAGGAAAATCCAACTTTTAGAATGTCTTGGCATCTCAAAACTGCGTTTTTGGAAGAGCTGGATTAGGTTTTAATCCACAAAACTAGCAAAATAAGTTTTCAAAGAATTTTTCAAAATAGCCAGTAAAGCAACCTATTGTTAAGTCGAAACAACCGGTTGTTACATGCTTTTATTGCATGAAGAAAGACTATTCTGTTAGATTCTGCAAAATAAGGAAATATTCAGTTCCCAGAGGTTTTATGAAATGGATTCCCAAAGGTTGTGAGGTTTCAAATGATAAATATAAACCAAATGGACCCACATTTGTAAGGGGACCAAACCTTGTTGCTTGAATTCATGTTTATGCAGCGAATCTAGAAGAACATGAGTCATTGAGTTATCTGATCATGTTCTTGGAAGGAAAAGATTAAAACATGGAAGCTGAATCAATGTTATGTATCAGTCCAAGGTTCTCAAATAGTCAAAAGAGGCTTCTTGATCACAAACCAATGACTCATTGAAAGAACTTCATAAAGGATACGACATTCCTTATCTCTATCATTAATTCTTTTTAAAATTCATTTTCATGCTTAATATCTCTGGTTAAATGCTCAATTTCATCTACATTGAATCTTATATGCTCATTCTTAAAAATTCAAAATCTGCTTTTACTGTTGCAGAAAAACAACCGATTGTTTCCATGAAACAACCAATTGTTTTCTCTCTGACAGCACTGTGAAATAATGGATTTAATTTTATTTTTGAATTCTGTTTGTTGCAGATCTCAATTATGAAAGAATCCTTAGTCAATAAAGCAGTGTTGAAAGCTGATCACGTTCTGGAGGAAGTTACAACATGTCATAAAAGAATTTATTCCAAAATCTTGAAAATTTAAGAGCCTTTATGACTAGTCAAAGATCACATGTGATGACCATGTGATTTTCTTCTTTTTATGACGTTTTCTATGCAGGTCTTGGTCAAGTCTTTTCTCTTTGAAGACTGAAACCCACTCCCATCAATTGAATGCAGTTTGGTTATGCTTTTCTTTAAATTTTGGTACATTTGTTCTCTCTCACAAGAACAATCAATTGAGCCATCTCTTGCAACATCTCTTGCTCTCTTTGTGTGAGTCTTCTTTGCCTCTTTTTCTGCCATCATGGAATCAACTCCTCCTACATCAAAGAGGATCAAAACCAGAGCTGTGAGGTCTGGAGGGAGACTAGAGGGCTGGTTTTCTGGAGACAATGAACTCATTGATAAGTATCGTTTTGAAACTAACACAAAGGTGATCAACAACCCCAAAGTTGTTTCCTTTGATTGGTTGAAAAGCCAAAAGCTAGACAATGTGAGGAAGCTACTCAAGGACCAGCTGCTGAGAAGGTTCTTGGAGATGAAGGGAAACATATACCCTGATTTGATCCGAGTGTTCTACATCAATCTCAAGTTTGAGGGAAACAATTTTGTTTCTCATGTGAAGGGAGTTGACATGGAGATCACTCATGATGTGTGGACTGTTGTAGCTGGCCTGAAATATGCTAGTCTAAGAATCAACAAGGGAAATCTTGGAGTAGTGGAGGATTTTAACAAAGTCCAATACTACAAGAGTTGCTTGAAGAATCAAAATGCCTAAGTAAGAACTTGTTCGGTTGGAGGCCTAAAGCTAGAAGAAAGGGTGCTTGCTCTTATTGTAACTTAGATTCTTACCCCAAGGGGAAGCAACCATTTTGTCCTAACAGAAGAAGACCTTGTATACATCTATTGCATCATGAAGAAGATCAAGATCAACTGGATCCACATCATTAAAGAACACATGCAAAAAGCCGTGAGGTTAAATGATTACCACTATCCATATGTTGTTTTAATATCTAAATTCTTGCTCTATTTTGAAGTGAATCTTGAAGATGAGTCATCTGAGCTGGTTAAGTCAACACAAGAGATGAACAATGGCTCTCTTAGCAAGATGGGATTCACCAAACTAAATGGGAAATGGGTGAGCAAAGAAGGTGATCATGGTGCTTCATCAAGTGCTGCAGCTGTTGATTTTGATGAAGAAGATCAAGCTACTGACATGGATTTTCACCATGAAGAACAACCTGAAACCAATCTAGGTGCTGGAACCAGTGCAGGGAATCAAGGAGATGAAATGTCATCCATGTCTTTTTTTGAAAGATACATGGTGAATAGACTTGATGGTTTTGCCAAGAATCAAAGGAATCTTCATGATTTGTGTGTGAGCAACTTCCAGAGTATAGACAACAAATTCAACAACATGGATACATGGTTTATGACCTTGGATGAACAGATATAAGCTCTTCAGAATCAGATTTTTGAACTCCAGTATGGCAAGGATGAATAAAGGAAAAACAACCGGTTGAATTCACAAAACAACCGATTGTTTTTTTGCCTTATATCAGTTTAAGCGCTTTTGTTTAAAATCTTTGTATAATCTAGAACAATTATCTTTTTATCTCTTCTTATTGTATATTTGTGAAGACAAATAGGGGGAGATTTTATGTTGTGTTGTCTTTCATTATCTTTTATTTTTCTGCAAACTCTATAGTAAGCCTTATTTCTGCTGGTTTTTCTTTCTACTGCTGATCTGTTGTTTTTTTTATCTAACCTTCTATCAGAGATATTGTGCTTTGCTTAAACTTTGTTTTGCAGGAACTGCTTCAGATTCAATCAATTCCAACACAAGCAACCAGGAATTTGTCTTCATCAAATAGGGGGAGATTGTTGAATCAAGTGTGTTCAAGCTTTGAAGAATCCAAACCCATTGAGTTTGATGGAAGGCTGGAGGTGCTTGTTGTTGCTGATGTGTATTAGAATATGATCTGGGGTAGATTATTTGTGTTAATCCACTCTTGATTGAATCCAAAGCTTAAGCATTCTCAAACCTTTTTAATTGAAAGTGTTTTTCAAACTAAGTAAAAAACAACCTGTTGTTTTGTCGAAACAACCGATTGTTTTATACTTAGGTGTTTTGAGAAACGTTGAAAACTGTTTTTGATGGTTGACTTGTTGTCAAACCAAAACAACCGTTCTCATCTTGTATTGATTTCAGATCATTCTGTAACAAGTGTAATCCTTTTATACTTTGTGTAAACTCTTTTGTGTAAGGATGAAAAGTGTTGTGTGTTCTTGAGGTTGTCAAGATCAACATTCTTAGTGGTGTATGTGCTGAGTCAAAGGAAGTGTGTGTCTTGAGGGGATCAATGTCACTTCTTTGGTGGTGTTTGTAAGTAATCTAGGTTTGATTGCTTAGTGGATTCCCCAGTGGTTTCTGGGAAGACTGGATGTAGCTCCTGGTTTAAGAGTGAACCAGTATAAACTGTGTGTGCAATCTCTCCATCCCTTGAACTCTTTAATTTCAGTTTGTATTTTTCAACTGGTATAACAACCGATTGTTTTTCTGGTGTAGTATTAAATTGTTTTGTGTTTTTGGCAAAACTGAATTTTGAATCAAGTTTTCTCAAAGGAATTTCATTCTAGACTAAAAAGTTTGCGAAAACCCTCTTTAAACCATTCACCCCCTCTAGTTTGCCATACATTCTAATAATTGGTATTAGAGCTTGGTTCTTGAAATTTATTCAAGTGTGATCCTAAAACTGTTTTTATATGGCTGATAGATTACCTTTTGGGGAAGGTGCTTCAATCAACAGACTACCTCTGTTTTGTGGTTTGAACTACCAATTTTGGAAAGTCAGAATGAAAATCTTTGTGGAATCACTTGACAAAGGTATTTGAGATGCAATTGAAAATGGCCCCTTTGTTCCAAAATTTGAAAAAGATGGATCTTCCATTGAAAAACCTTGGTCTCAATGGACTGATTCTGAAAGCAAGAAGGCAAAATTTGATTGCATTACTAAAAACATAATAAATTCTGCCTTGAATTCAGATGAATTTTTCAGGGTTTGATAGCTGTCGTTTTGCTGTCAAATTAATATGATTCTAGCGTAGACTTGTGTAACACTAAAGAGATGATAGTATAATTATGGACAAATGTCCCCAAGTCGTCTCCCAACGAATCCAATAGTAAAATCAGTTGATCAGGGTTTAAAATCTATCTGCAAGCAATAAAAGTTAGCAATAACAATAAAGATAAAAAAGGGGGTTTGAGATAGTTGTGCAGAAAATATAAAAGAGATTAAAATAGCAAATAAAAAGCGGTTGATCACAAGTTCTTCCACCATTGAATTCTTCACAGGTTCTCTAAAGATTAATCTTTTCTCAATCCTCCAACAGATCTAAACCAGATTGAACATGCGCGGATCTGATTCAACTGAAACTCACCAGTAAAGCATGCGTCTACTAGTTTAATCAATACCCACTTTGTTCCATGCGTATACTCCATGGGAATGCTTACCTCCTCTCTCTTGAATCATGCGCCCAAGAAATTAATTAGAACGATGCAAACTAACTAAGAAACCAAAGTTTAAGACAAGGAAGACTCTCAATCATGCATTCAAGTACAACCTCTCACAAAAACTAGTTTTCCAGGAGATTATACAATAAAAACAACTGCTATAGAGACTTAAAAATCGAAACTTTTATAGAATAAAACCTCAGAACTCAATGGGAAATTACAAAGGAATCAACTAAAAAGGTTTAGCCTTCCATGCGGAAGCAAAACAAAAGAATTACTAAGAAGAAAATAAACTAAGAAAACCCTATGAAGCTCTCTCTTTTCTCCTTGATGCTTGTGTCCTTTTATAGGGCTTTTCTGCTCCAAGGATCTTGGGAAAATATTGAAGTTTAGATTTTGTAAACAGTTTCCACTTTCCATAATTCTTTTTATTTTGCAGAAGATTTGCTTCCAATTCTGTTTCTGGAATCTTGTAGCTTTTATTTTCTCTTTCTTCTCCTCAGAATATTTTTTCTGTTTTGGTTCAAGAAGCAACTTGGACTTTTACATATTTGGCCCATTCACAAAAGTAGATGCTTCCTCTGGATAATTTACTCTAAAAACACAAAATTAACAATAATAATAGTTAAGGCCCAAATAAACCCAATTATAAGAATATTAATTAAAACAATGGATTTACTTATTATTATAGTCCAATAATCTATGAATAAGGCTAGTGAGTGTGAATAAATATATGCTCATCAGTGTCTCAATGCAAATCAGCAAAGGAAATGTGGGACACCTTGGAGGTAACTCATGAAGTTACCAATGAGGTGAAAAGAGCCAGAAAGCATACTCTAATCCAAGAGTATGAAATGTTCAGAATGCTTAAGGGTGAGATAATTGTTGAAGTTCAGAAGAGGTTCACTCACATCATCAACCACCTCATGAGCCTTGAGAAAACCTTTGAAAAAGAAGAGCTAAACTTTTGTGTAAGGCTGAGAAGTGTTGTGTGTTCTTGAGGTTGTCAAGATCAACATTCTTAGTGGTGTATGTGCTGAGCCAAAGGAAGTGTGTGTCTTGAGGGGATCAATGTCACTTCTTTGGTGGTGTTTGTAAGTAATCTAGGTTTGATTGTTTAGTGGATTCCCCTAGTGGTTTCTGGGAAGACTGGATGTAGCTCTTGGTTTAAGAGTGAACCAGTATAAACTGTGTGTGCAATCTCTCTATCCTTTGAACTCTTTAATTTCAGTTTGTATTTTTCAACTGGTATAAGCAACTGATTGTTTCTGCAAAACAACCGATTGTTTTTCTGGTGCAGTATTGAATTGCTTTGTGTTTTTGGCAAAATTGAATTCTGAATCAAGTTTTCTCAAAGGAATTTCATTCTAGACTAAAAAGTTTGCGAAAACCCTCTTTAAACCATTCACCCCCTCTCCAGTTTAAAGTCATACATTCTAACAGTTCCCTCGGAGGACCTGCTGCACAGTAGCATCGAGATGATGTATCGTGTGCTTGCCCTAACCTGCCTGGGTTCTAAAGACCGGAGCCACCATGCCGAGAAAATCTATTGGTTGGAGCATGAGCTCTTAGAAGCTTCGAGCAACCTGAAGCAGTCTCTCGTGGCCAACACTGAGTACGTGGAGAGACTTGCTCGAGCAGAAGTCGAGCGAGTGATTGCGAAGGGTCGGGCAATCGAGCTTGAGCGGCAAGTCGCTAAGCTGGCAGCTGAGATGGCTCGCATGAAGAAGGCTCTGTTGGAGGCCACAAGAACTCGGTGCTGCATGCCGAAAATCCAAACCTGAAAGCCAAAAAGGGAGTGGTGGAGGTGGAGTCGGATAGGAATATAGATGAAACTATGGAGCTGCTCAACCAGAGTTTCTTCCAGGCTGTCCAACAGGCTCACGTCCTCTACAACAGATAGGAATATTGACGTCCACTACTGTCCGGTGTGTTCGACCCCGAAGGTGAAGTGTTTAAGCGTCGTATCTTGTTGAGGGCTGAGGTGATGGCCTTAAAGAGTGCAACTCAACCTGCAGCGATCGAAGGTAATGAAGGCAAAGCTTAATAGGTCTTAGGCTTTTAGTATTTTATTTCCTTCGATCGAGATTTGGCCTTTTATCACTTTTCCTCCAATGTCGGGGTGTGACCTCCTCTACCTTTCTTTCATGAATACAATGGTCGCTTTTTTGCATATTGTGGCTTTTTTTTATTAAGTTGAGTAGTCAGTCAGAGAGCTTATTTGAACAAGTTAATACGCCGATTTAGGTTTCGTCCTGACCGAACTTTGTATTTGGGGTGTCGGTAGGGTATGCTAGTTGAAGCTTCATCCTTGACATCACCGTGTCATTGGGTATCGGCAGGGTATGCCTATTAAGGCTTCATCTAGATCAAGCCAACCTTCGTGTGGTATCGACAGGGTATGCCTATTAAGGCTTCATCCAGATCGAGCCAAGCTTCGTGTGGTATCGACAGGGTATGCCGGTTAAGGTTACGTATAAACCGATCCAAGTTTGTGGTATCGACAGGGTATACAGATTAAGGCTACATCCAGACTGGACCAAGTTTGTGGGGTATCGGCAGGGTATGCCGATTAAGGCTACGTCCAGACCGAACCAAGTTTGTGAGGTATCGGCAGGGTATGCCGACTAAGACTACATCCAGGCCGAACCGAGACTTGAAAGATGCGCGAACTTAGATTACCAGTAACTGAAGAGAACCACCTCGTTAAAACCTTTCCGACTGAAAACCCTCCTTAGGGAAAAACAGTCGAATGAGGAGAGAGTGCATAAATTTTATTAATCAACTATAATAAAATTTTTAGGTGCGTGACATTCCACGTCTTCGGTACAATTCTACCCGACAACCATTTTAGGTTATATGCCCACCCAATTGCAACTTCTCGAACCCGAAAGGGTCCTTCCTAATTAGAGAAGAACTTTCCTTCATTATTCCTTGCATTGCTCTTCATTCTCCATATGAGATCTCCTTTCTGAAAACTCCTCGGTCGAACCTTCGTGTTGTAACGTCTTGTTACCCGAAGTTTGCACGTTGCCTCTCGAATCTTGCTCTTGTCACGGAGCTCATTAACCAAATCTGGGTTAACTGAGAGACTTTCTTCATTCTGGGTCAGATCAAACATTTGCCTCCGGACGGTAGGCTCGCCTACTTCGACCGGGATCATTGCTTCAGTGTCGTACCTTAGGCTAAATGACATCTCTTGGATGGACGAATGAGGGATGCAGCGGTACGCCCACAAAACCTCTAATAGTTCTTCAATCCATCGACCTTTTGCTTTGTCGAGCCGCTTCTTGAACTCGTTCAAGATAACCTTGTTAGCAACCTCGGCCTACCCGTTGGTCTAAGGGTGCTCGACCGAGGTTGTTATGGATTTGATGTCGAGGTCATCGTAGAAGGATTGGAGTACTCGGTAGATAAATTGTCGGTCATTGTTGGTTATTATTGTGTGCGACACTTCGAATCGACAGAGAATACTTTGCCATACAAAATTTTCCACGTTTTGACGGAGATGGACGCGAGTGGTTAGTCTCGATCCATTTGATGAAGTAGTCAACTCCGACCAGGAAGAACTTTGTTTATCCCTTTCCTTGGGAAAAGGGTCCAATGATGTCCATCCCCCAAATAGCGAACAACCATGAGGATGTCATGTTGTGCAGTGCTTTCGATTTAAGGTGATGTAGGGTGCCGAAGTCCTGACACTTGGTGCATTTCTTCACATATTCTGCGCAATCTCCCTAGAGGGTCGGCCAGTAAAAATCAGCCTTGAGGACTTTGGCAGCCATTGTCCGAGCGCCCGAATGGTTGTCGCATACCCCTTCGTGGATCTTTTTCAGGTCGTATTCGGCCTGATCCTTAGTGATGCACTTCAATAGCGGTGTCGAGTAGCCTCTTCGGTACAGATCTTCGTTGTTCATGGTGTACCTTGAACACTACTGTTTTATGGCTTTCTCGTCCTCTTGCTTACACGCATTGTGTTCAAGGTATTGCACGTTCGGGGTCATCCATGTCTCGATCTTGTCGTTGGTGACCGCTAGGCATTTGGCTTTTACCACACTAGGTTGTCTTAGCCAAATCTGTATGGCCGACCTATGGTGGCTCTTTTTCTTCATTGTAGATAGCCGAGAGAGTGCATCAGCATGCTTGTTCTCCTGTCGACGTATGTGCTCTAATGTTGCCTTCTGGAATCGAGCCATATTGTTGCAGACTGTGTGATAATACCTTTGTAGCAAAGGCTCTTTAACTTCAAATTCACCCTTAACTTGCTCGATCATGAATTGGGAGTCGCTCATGCAAACCACATCGTGGGCTCCCATTTCGTATGCCAAATTCAGCCCGACCAGGAGAGCTTCGTACTCAACCTGGTTGTTGGTGGCCTTGAATCTGAAGTGGAAGGTTGCTCCAAGAGGAGATCACCAGTCCCCTCCAAGATGACCCCTGCTTCACATGCAGTCCTGTTTGAGGAGTCGTCTACATACGACATTCATCCAACCGAGAGGTTAGAGAGAGGTATGAGCTCGGCGAAGAAGTCGGTCAAGCATTGGGATTTTATGGTGCCTCCGGGCTGATACCAGATGTCGAACTCTGAAAGCTCAACGACCACTCTATCATTCGTCCTGCAAGGTCGGGCTTACATAAAATTTTAAAGATGGGGTAGTCAGTTCTTACCGTGATGGAGTGGTTCTAGAATGGGCGCATCCGCCTGGCTGTCAGGACTAAGGCGAAAAGGCCACCTTCTCAATCATATGGTACCTTGTCTCGACTGCATGGAGTGTCCGACTGACGAAGTATACTGGTCGTTCTTCATTCTCCACCTCTTGAACGAGCGTTGCACAGATTGCCTCCTCAGAGACTATCAGGTACACCACAATGGATTGGTCAGGTCTTGGCTTCTGTATGACCGCTGGAGATGACAAGAAGTTCTTCAATTGGTGGAAAATCTCTTCATAGTTCTCGTCCCAACTGAACTTGGAAGCCTTGCGGAGTAGTTGAACCATCGGCTTGGTCCTCTCAGCCAACCGAGGGACGAACCTCGAGAGGGCGGTGAGACACCTATCAGTTGTTGGACCTCCTTTATTTTTTGGGAACTTCGCATCTCGACAATCGTTCGACACTTGTCCGGGTTGGCCTCAATCCCCTGGTAGATTAGCATGAAACCTAGAAATTTTCCTCCCTCGACCCCGAACGTGTATTTCTCAGGGTTGAGCCTCATGTCCATACGCCCGAGGGCTTCAAAGAGTTCTTCCAGGTCTTTGACATGCTGCTCAAAAGAGTCAGACTTCACCACCATGTTGTCCACATATACCTCTACGCATCGGTCGATAAGACCCTTGAAAATCTTATCCATGAGTCGTTGGTAGGTCGCTCCAGTATTTTTTAGTCTGAACGGCATTACCCTGTAGTAGTAGTTGGCATCATCCGTCACAAAAGCGGTTTTCTCCTTGACCCAAAGGTGTATGCTGACCTGGTTGTATCCAGAGTAAGCATCCAAGAAATTGAGGATTTTGTGGCCGGATGCTCCATCTACCAACCGGTCAATGTTTGGGAGTGGATACAAGTCCTTCGAGAAGGCTTTGTTAATGTTCGTGTAATCCACACACATTCTCTATTTGTCGTTCGATTTGGTGACCATTACTACGTTGGCCAACCATGTCATGTATCGGACTTCATAAATAAAGCTGACCGCGAGGGCTTGTCGGTCTCTTCCTTGGTTGCGAGTCTCTTCTCGTCACCATGGTTTCTCTTCTTCTGCGCAACCGAGCGCGCTTCCTTTAATACAGAAAGCTTGTGGGACATGATATCGGGCTCACCCCCGGCATATCGAAAATCGTCCATGCGGAAAGGTCTACATTCTTCTTCAGTGTGGCGTGCATCAACTCGGCCTCGATAGCTGCTATGGTCGTGCCGACAATGTATTATGCTCTTCGTCCAGAAGGGGCACTCGGCTCAACTCCTCCCTGGCCTCCAGCCTGTCTTCAGTCGTTCGGGGATCAAGGTCCACCATGGCAACCGTATGCTCCGTGGGTGCAAGTTGGTCTTCCTAGCAAGGAGATTTTTGTCCTCGAGGGGTTTTGCGCTTAGAGGACCATTATTTGCGTAACGGCTCGACCCTAAGACTCTCGACATAGCATTCTTGAGCAACCTTTTGATCTACATGCACCGTGAGAATGTCCCCTGATACTGAAGCGAACTTCATTGCAAGGTGGAGTGTTGAGACGATCGCCATTAGCCGGTTGATGGATGATCGTCCGAGGAGAATGTTGTACGAGGTGTTGGCGTCGATCACCAAGTATTTGATCCTGATAGTCTTGTTGTTCTTCCCCTCGCTGAAGGTGGTAGAAAGCTCGATGTAGCCTTTAGTACCGACCTTCTCACCCGCGAAGCCGACAACGTGGTCATCGTACGGTACCATCTCTGCCTGAGGTATCCTTATGGCTTTGAAGGTTTTCCAGTAGAGAATGTCGATTGAACTTCCTTGGTCCACCATCATGAAAATGATGGTGAATTTATCTATATCGACCGATATTACCATCGAGTTGTCCTGCCGATAATCGACACCCTTGAAATCATCATTGGTGAAGGTGATGGGTGGCATTCTCGGTCGGAATGACACCGCATTCACCTAGTGCCCGGCTCTGAGGTGCTTCTTCCGGACACTGTTGGAGCTTCCACCGTCGACGAATCCTCCAACGATGGTGTTGATGACTTCCTTGCGGTCTCTTCTTTCGCTTTCCCGAGTGAGGTCATCCCTGCGCCGACGGTCGTCCCTTCTTGGTCGATGCTCTGGTCGGTGGTTGTCTTTGGTCCTCTGAGGGGAGTAGTTCATTCGCTTTGTGGGCTCGTCCGGCCTAGGAGACCGCCTCGAGCGCCCTGGACGAAACGCTGCATATGTCCAACCTAGTTAAGCACTTCAATCTTATCCTTGAGGGCCTAGCATTCCTCAGTGGAATGCCCACTGTTTTAGTGGTACCAACACCACTTCCTCCAGTCGGCATTTTCGGGGCTTGATGCCTTCCTCAGTGGAGGGATCAACTTAGCGTTGAGATCCTCGTCCAGGATCCTTCCCCTCTCAGTCGTTAGGGGGTATACCTTGAGAACCGGCTGCTTCGGTTGTCCATCCTCCTATCTCCCCGGTTGGTTGATCAGCCTTGACACTCCTTCTCATCCTTCCCCTTCTCTTAGTCGGCCTCCGCACGGGCTTTATTGCAGAACTCCATTAGTTCCTCCAACTGCATGTACTTGGTAGCCCTCTTCCTGAGCTCATTCAAGCTTCCGGTCGGTTGCATGCAGAGGCTGTCAGCAAACGGTCGTGGTCGTAGAGCTGTCAACATATGGTGCTTGGCTACGTCCAAACTGAGGTTCAGAATGTTCATCACTACCTTGTTGAACCTGTTAACGAAGGTTCTCAAAGAATCCCCCTTCTCCTGGCGAATACCAACTAGGGCGATGGAGGTCAGGTGGTGCGGGTGGCTTTTGGCGAACTACGTCTCAAACTTGGACATCAGCGTCGTGAAGCTATCGATGGAGAAGGGAGGGAGCTTTTTGAACCAGCTGAAGGCTCCTCCCTTAAGGGATGTGGGAAACACTCGGCACATGACCGCATCGTCAGCAGTATACAGGCTCAAGTGTGTGGTGTACGCATTAATGTGCTCATCTAGGTCGGTCATGTCGTCGTAGTGGTCCTTGTTGAAGCCCTTCTACCTATCTGGCAATGGAACCCAGACAATGGAATTGGTGAACAGGTGTCGACGCACAGAATCCACTGTACCGATCGTGCAGCCGGACTTGTTGGGACAAGACTTGCCATCCATCTCAAGAGTGGGGGCCCTGTCCTTAGTCTCCTCAACCGCCTTTGGGTTAGGAGGGGAGGTGACTGACTTACCGACAAGATTGGTCGGCACGATGGACGGTCCTCCCTCGACCAACTTCTTTTTCATGTATTCGTTCTCCCTGCAGAGAGCTTCAATCTCTTGTTCGTTCTTCCTACTCACCTCTTCGTTCCTCCTTCTTAGCTCAGCCATTTCTCTCTGCAGAGACAGCAACAACGTGGCCTGGTCAGCTTCAGAAACCCTCTCACTTGTCGCATTTCATGTTGATACCATCTACTAGTGTTTGAAACTCGATTTTCTCTCAGCCCCACGGTGGGTGCCAATTGTTCTCGCGTAAGGGTTAGGGCCTAGAGAACTATTGAGAGGATTCGCCTTCTTCCTTCTTGTTAGTCAGTTGTATTGTTCTTCAACCTCCTTTGCCCATTCCTCACCTTTCCTTCGTAGCCTCGGTTCTTGGTCTTCTCATAAGCACTGAATGGAGGGGTACCTGCAAAAGGCACTCTGACACTCAAATCAGCAAAAGGACTTGACGCTCGGCTGTCAGAGTACTGTAGATAATGATGTACCTGTTTCTTGGAATATGCACTATTTATATTACCTGTAGTGTGCTTTCCTTATTGGGTCAAGTTAAGGAGTTGGACCGTGATTTACCGAACTCCTAATCACGGATTAGCTTTGTTGACCTTGATTGAGAGTAATTGGACTTGAGCTATCGGTCGGTCCGACGGACGTATGTCTCGACTACATTCGATCAGTCTGACATTGGGGTCTGAGATGTTATATCGATCGTGCGACCCTCACCGACACACCTTAATTATTAATATGAATGTAGAGTAGGTACACACTTTAAGATAGTTTTACATTACATAATCCCATCACTATTGCATTTCTTGCAGTGATTTATTTGAAGGTCATTGGGGTGGTCAGTTTGGAAAAATTGTAGTAAGATAATCTAGAGGAACAGCAGTACTCCATTGCCTGTCCTATTAGGAAAATGTAATTTTTCTTTGCCGTGTAACCAGACAACAGAGCGATCTGATTGTAACCTTGAAATTGTTGTAATCAAATATCACAAAACAAGATAGAATCCAATTTTTTGAGTGTAATAATTTAATAGCACTAAAGTCAGAACCTATAACTTTTTACATACTATTCTCATCTTCCTTCACTAGACCATCCTAGTGGGTTCAGGTACAATTCATAGTTAAACTTTTAAAAAAAATGTTTTCCTTTGGAAAAACTGCATGAATTTAGCACCTTAGTTTTGTTACAATTGACATTTTATGGTCATGCAGCTGGGGAAGAAGGGGTAAATTCAAAAGATCCAAGTATTGTTGGACTAATGTATGAACAGAAGAAAAACCATGTGGTGACTGACAGGTTTGATACTTGAATTACTGCTACATGACAATTAGTACGTAAGATCAAGATGGTCCAGGCACTGCAGAGAGAAAATTCAATAAGACAAGAACTGTATATGGGGGCCAAAACAGAGCAAAATGAGACAAACCCTCTTTTTCTAGATTCTGGTTTCGGATGAGGACTCAAGCAAAAACTAGCATAATGCAAAGTCCTGTGTACCGTTGGCCAAACAGCACCTTAGCAGTATGGATTTCGAACCCAATTGCTAAATAAAGAAGGAAAAACGAACCGAGGGTGGCTTTTACGTAACTAAACATGAATTTAATCCCATAACAGTTTAACATGCCTTCCACAATTCATCTTAGTCCTTCACTTATTTTTGA
>NC_023757.2:32019361-32030306 GCF_000499845.2 Phaseolus vulgaris | reverse complement strand
TAATTAAATACCAATTTAAAATTTATTTTATTAATTTTATTAATAATAGAAAAAAATTATAATTAATAATTTTTTAGTCACAAAATTGTATCTAATATAATAATTAACTATTTTTGTTTTTAAAATTAGATTTCTTTAATGATTGTCTTTTGGGGAAGGAATGACATTATAAGTGAATACAAGGAGTGACATTACAAGTGAATACAATGGAATAAAATATCTTTATGAAATTATTTAATTTAAAGGATAAAATTTAAATTATAAAAAAAATTAACTGTGTACTTAATTTTATATATTTTTTATTATATAAAATTAAAAAATATATTTTTTAAAAGCTCTCATGTTAGGTATTACTATGAAACTTGACATTTCAACTAGGCTAACATCTCAAGTAACAACTATCATCTATTAGCACATAAAAAAATATTATTAAAAGAAAAAAGAAAGGAAATACAAAAAAATATAGGGAGACTATATAGGTGATCTATACATATTAATAAAGAACTCTAAGATGGAGATGAGGGAAAGAGGGCAACGCAGAGGCCGATTGGGTCGGCATGAAGACGAACGGGTTACATCTTTTTTCTTTTCGAACTTCCCTACCGGAGTTGGAGAGGTAGAAATGTTCAAGGTGTTCCAAAAATGGGCTCGCGTGAAGGATGTCTTCATCTCCCGAAGATTAAATAAATGGGGAAGGAGATTCAGTTTTGTGCGGTTCTTCGGAGTGAGAGATGCGGGACGTTTGGAAAGAGAGTTGGACCAGTTATATGTAGGGAATAAGAAGCTCTTTGTGCACATCCCAAAGTATCAGAGGAAGATGGAGGAACAAAGTAGGTTAGAGGGGGGGCTTCGAACGACCCCTTTAAGGGCGCGGCGGAACGAAGATAGCCCTGACCTTAAGAAAATCACGGTGGCAGGGGGAGAACAGAGAAGGAAGGACATATGGGTGGAGAAGAAAGGAAATAGGTTTTATGCAGAAGTTGCTACTGGTACAAATACAGATCAATGGAAGGGGGTAAGCTTTAAAACACAACAATGTGTATTATCGTGGATGACTGAGAGTGCGGTGGGGAAACTTAGGGGTGGTAAGAACGTTGATCAGCTGGTGGAGGAGTTGGAGTCAGGGGGCATGAGCACGTTGCGTGTAAGAGCTCTAGGGGACAATTTTATTCTACTAACACCAAGAGAAGGGGAGAAAATGGAGAATTTCATAAAGGTCAATAATGAGTGGGTTGACTCTATGTTTGAAAGCTTTAAGCCTTGGTCAGCCTCCAGTGGCCCAAGTCATAAATCAGTTTGGGTGAGGTGTTACGGACTACCGCTCCCTCTGTGGAATGAAGAGTGCTTTACCAAGTTGATTGGAACTCTAGCTCCGTCGGCTATGCTGGTAGGCATTGACAGTTATACGAAGTCTTGGGAGAATCTGGAATTTGCGAGATTACAAGTCCGGATCCTGAAGTGTGAGAGGGCTAGGATGGCAGAATGTGTGAGGATCAACAATCAGTTGTGCAATATCCTCATTGAAGAGGAGACTCCAGGTTGGGTTGGTGACAGTGGTAAGAATGTAACTTCGTCATCTGTGTCGTCGGAGAGTGTATCGTCCTCAAAAACCTACATAGAAGAAACAATTTTCATGGGGATGAGCGGTGAGGATGAAAATAGGTTATGGAGGGGCGAGGAGCATCTGTCAAAGTGCGAACGGGAAGGAAAAAAGGCGATGGAAGAAGATGATGAACAGTATCCGAATGAGACAAAACGGCTATTTGTGGGCTCCCCTTCAAATATAAGAGGTTGTCAGTGGAAAGGGGGGAAAACCTTAATGAAATGGGCAGAAAGGATGTGCTGATGTTGATTTGATATCTTTCTCTGATGAGGACTGTGGGGTAGTTGGGTACGGCAAACCAATACAAGCTGAGTTGGCAAAATTGGTGATAGAGCTGGAATGTGGAAATTGTTCACTAGGTACATGTGGGCCAACGAACCTTGAAAGGAAGAAAGAGGCCCATTTCGTAGGGGGCTGGGACGCACACTTAGCCCAGTCGGAAGCGGGAGATGACGTTGATGGAAAGAAAGTAGATAAAGGGGAGTGTGGTTTAAAGGATGCTACACTAACTAGCTTGGTGGATCGTGTAGGCCTGTTAGGGGACCCAGGGGCGGCCCACGGTGAAGTAAAACGTTGGGCCCTCATACACGAACCAATAGAAATAAGTCGTGTGCAGGACAATGGGTCTTGCTCTAAGAAGGAGGAAAGCATGGAGGAACAAGATGGGTCTCGAAGAGTAACGGCGAGAGCACCATCAGAGCCACTTTCTGGGATGGAGAGAGAAGTTTAGCACTGCAAGCCAAACTCACCGCAACGGCTGAGTAAGAAAAGAGAACCTGGTGGTGTGGGGGAATCACGATCATACCCGAGGCAATCGGCAAGAATCAGTGAAAGACGCTCCCAGGCGAGTACCTATCCTTGTAATAGAGTTGGGTTATCTATAGCCTCAATTTCGGATAGAGATATTAGGAACTGCAATTCTCTCATGGTAGCCCGTAGTAACATAGTGGAATCACCGGAGCTGTGGGCAATTGGAAAGAAAATTGGGTTGGGGTGTCGAGAAGACGAACAGGAGGTCATTAATGTTTATGATGGTATGGAAGTACGAGATTCGGAGATGATGCCTGGGCATAAAGAAGGGAATGAGAATAGTGTCTTATGATTATTGTGACCTTCAATATAAGAGGAGTGGGGGGAGGTACTAAGTCTAGGTACCTGAGACATATTATATCGTGTGAGGGAGTTGACTTTGTGTGTTTGCAAGAAACAAAAGTGAAGTCTATATCTGATGCTAAATGTTACTCTTTGTGAGGGGATAATAAAGTGGGTTGGTTACACTATGAAGGGGAGAATGGAGGGGGAGGAATGTTATCTATGTGGCATCAAGAAGCCTTTATATATGAAACTCATCGTATGGGAAACGGGTACATTGCGGTATATGGCAGGCTCGTTAAAGATAACCTGAGATGTGTTGTGGTTAATGTCTATGCTGCCTGTAACTTGAGAAATAAGAAGACCCTGTGGATGGAGCTATCGAATATTAAGTCTAGCTCACATGAGGTGTTATGGTGTTTCTGTGGTGATTTTAATGTGATCAGAAGTCGTGATGAAAGGAGAGGTAGTACGAATAGAGCGGATTATACAAGTGAGATTAGAGGTTTTAATAACTTTATTAATGATAATCTGTTGCTGGACACTCCTATTGTGGGGAAAAAATATACTTGGTTCAACTCTAATGGGTTGGCAAAGAGCAGAATAGATAGGGTGTTGGTTACGGAGGAATGGATGGAAAAGTGGCCTATGTGCAAACAGTACGTACAACAAAGGGAAGTCTCTGATCATTGTGCCATAGTGGTGAAATCAGTGGTAAGAGATTGGGGACCTAAACCCTTCCGAACAATCGATGCGTGGTTGTCAGAAAAAGGTTTTGGCGAGATGGTGGAGACGAAGTGGAACTCCTATCTAAGTAGGGGGAGCGGGTTTATAAAGATTAAAGAAAAGTTGAAGTGTTTGAAAAGGGATCTAAAACTATGGAACAAGGAGGTGTTCGGGAACTTGAATACAAGTAAGAAGAGGATTCTGCAAGAGATTGAGGACATCAACTGTCAAGATTGTAGTGGGATTATGACGGAAGAAGCCAGGTTTAAAAGGTGTGAGTTGTTAAGCCGTCTCAAGGAAGTTGATAGAAAGTTTGACTCACTTACGTGCCAAAAAGCGAGAGCAAGCTGGCTCAAGAATGGGGACTCTTGCACAAAGTTCTACCATTCGACCCTTAGATGGAGGAGTCTAAGAAATGCAGTGAAGGGTGTGGAGATTGGAGACCAGTGGTGTGAGGAACCTAGTACGGTGCGAAGAGAAGCGAAGTTGCTTTTTGAGAAGAGATTTACAGCAACGAAGGATTTGGTTGTAAGACTGGATGCAGTTGATTTTAAAACCCTTAGTGGTGAGGAGAACCAAGGTCTTATAGCTGGGTTTACTGAGAAGGAAATTAGAGATGTCGTATGGCAATGTGAAGGCGCAAAGAGTCTAGGACTAGATGGTTTCAATTTTAATTTCCTGAAGAAGTGCTGGGAAGTCTTAAAAGTGGAGATTGTAGAAGCGGTGGAGCAGTTCTATGAAAATGGGACTATCCCAAAAGGATGTAATGCCTCTTTTGTTGCTTTGGTACCCAAGGTCAGGGACCCTTCCAGGCTCGAACAATACAGACCTATATCGTTAGTAGGTGCGGTATACAAAATTATTGCTAAGCTGCTGGCGGAAAGGCTAAAGAAAGTCCTACCCTCTGTTGTGGATGAAAGCCAATCAACGTTCCTGAAGGATAGAGGAATCCTTGACAGTGTGTTAATGGCTAATGAGGTAGTTGAAGACATAAGGAGAAGAGGGAGAAGTGGGTTGTGTCTAAAGGTAGATTTCGAAAAAGCATACGACTCTGTCAGATGGGAGTTCCTATATGACATGCTACAAAGGATGGGGTTTCATCACAGATGGATCATGTGGATCTGAGGGTGCTTGGAAAGTGCTTCTATATCAGTTCTTGTTAATGGGAGTCCTACGGAGGAATTTAAACCCTCTAGAGGGCTTAGGCAGGGTGATCCCTTGGCACCATTCCTTTTTCTTGTTGTAGCTGAAGGCTTGGCTGGGTTAGTAAGGCAGGCTGTGAAGACAAACATGTTGCATGGTCTTAAGATCGGAAGAAAAGAGGTTGATGTGTGCCTCCTACAGTATGCAGACGATACCTTGTTCCTCTGTCAAAACTCGTTTACCAATGTGGTGACTTTGAAGGCTATTCTAAGGGGTTTTGAGATAGCCTCAGGGCTGAAGATTAATTTCCATAAATCAAAGCTAGTAAGCTTTAATGTCCTTAGTAGTGATATTGACTGTTACACAAAGCCAATCTTCTATCATCACCATTCACCAGCCATTAACGCTTTTCCTTATCTCTCTCTTCTCTCTCTATCCTAAGGCCAAACGCAACATCTTCACTCACCATTTCCTTCTTCACCCTGCTCCTCACCAATGGCTTCCCTCACTCTCCCTAACCACTATCTTCCCACCTTGCTTCGCTCTCACTCCCCCAACTACCCATCTTCCCAAAATCTCTCACTCTCTTCCACGCCATCAAATTCTCAATTTTTCGGTCTCAAGTTGTCTCATTCTCCCTCTTCCTCAATCCCCTCTTATTCTTTCCTCAGAACCTCCATTTTCGCCAAGGTACATTTCACTCTTCATCAGCTTTTTGCATGTTGGTAACTTAACTTAATAGTTGTTTTGTGTTGTATGTTCCTTGATAGGTGAGTAAAGGTTCAAGCCCACCGAATTTCACACTGAAAGATCAGAATGGGAAGAATGTGACCCTCTCCAGCTTCAAGGGAAAGCCAGTAGTTGTGTATTTCTACCCTGCTGATGAGACTCCTGGCTGTACCAAACAGGTAAATACACACAATGTCTTCTAGGAATAATTCAAAGTGGAGATGCCAAGTTTTTAAAGATTTTTGGTGATTAGTGTAGTAAAATTTATCGAACTAGTGCATATTTCATTTGGATATTACTGAAATCAGCATATTTTTTTTTAAAATTACATCAATGATTCACCAGAACAACTTTGTTTAAAGAAGTCTTGTTTTATAAATTTGATTCCAAGGTTAGGTATGACTCTTGAAATCATGAATGTTGACAACAACTTTACTGTATATGAAGAACTGGTATGACAACTTTGATTATTGGTAATTTAGAGTTGAATCTTTTTATATATATATAAAATGAAATCATCAGGGTATAACAGGGTTTGAGTGTAATTAGAATTGAAGTAGAAGAAGTAGTGCATCCGAAACAACGATTTATGTAATTGTAGGCTGAGCGCCGATCAATTAATATATGCTAATATTTTTTGCACTACTACACTATTGCATTAATGTATATAACTAAATTTTTATAACTTTATTACCGTTGTAAAAATGATAAGTAAATTATTATAACTGTTGGTTGTGTTTCTGCTGTGGCCTTTCGAAGTATTGTTCAAGAAGAATCTCGATAGAACTCTGGTGTTGTATATGCATGATACAAATGGAGGGTAATAAAAGTTAGAGAATACTTCACACCCTGTTAGGTTTATCTGTACTATTCTTGATTTGGTTATCTCTGTATCCCTATTGTGGTTCATCTTTTGCTAGAAGGTTCTTGATGTATATAGTTATTGGGTTTTAGTCACAGCACATTAGCTTAAGCAGTCAGATTGGGTCCAAAACCTCTAAGGGGAGTCCTGAGCAGGTTGTCTATGGAGCATGAAGGATTATGGTATAATTCCAACAGGGTAAAGGCCTGCAATTGGATTATACTGTCCTGGTGGTGGTACAATGTATGCAAGAACATACAATCAAATCTAAAGTTGTATAGCAATTATAAAATGTCTCATAAAAATGACCAACAATTTCTTCTGACATAGTCTTATAATACGGATTGGAGGGAGTAATTTATTTTGTATTGCAGGCTTGTGCTTTCAGGGATTCGTATGAGAAGTTCAAGAAAGCAGGAGCGGTGGTGGTTGGGATAAGTGGTGATGATGCATCCTCTCACAAGGTAAAAGTCAAAGGTCTCAGTGTTTCACTTTTGTAATTAACAGTGTTATCTTTTTTTAACTGATTGCATTTGACGGAATGTAGGCATTTGCCAGCAAATACAAACTTCCATTTACATTGTTGAGTGATGAGGGCAACAAGGTGAGGAAGGAATGGGGAGTGCCAGGTGATTTCTTTGGTTCATTGCCTGGAAGAGAGACTTATGTGATTGACAAAAAAGGGGTGGTCCAGCTTGTCTACAACAATCAATTCCAACCAGAAAAGCATATTGATGAGACCCTGAAAATACTTCAGAGCCTTTGAGCCTTTTCATTCTTTTGTTTTCTATTCCCGCGGGCCTCATTCAGTGAATTTTAAGTTTGTAAGCACTGTAATTATGTAGCTGACTTTGGAGCCTTTGACACATTCCTTGGAGGTCATGACATGTAGAGACAAAAAATTTATAACCTCTCCGGATGGAAATAATGCCTCCTTCATTTGCCAAAAATACAGTGAGATTATTATATATGTATCTTTTGCACATGGTGATGTTATGTTTAGCTTCAATTGACAAAGTGACCATCCACTATAATTTCTATATGATTTGAATTTGCTATTTGAAACAAGGTTCCCTTCAGCAATACATATGATTTATTTGATCAAAGTTGTTGTAACATTGAAGGAGTTTTGACTACATCCATGGAACATGACTCTCAACTATCTAAACGACATTTGGCTCTCAACTTACCCTTAAATTTTTCGCCCTCGGTTTTAAGGTACCACCAAACTTAAAACCAGTGCAGCAATTATTTTTATTATTATTACTATTATTATTATACTAGTATTTATGCAGTCACTGAGAGAGTGGTAGTAAGCTTATATATTCAATCTTCCTTGGCATAGTCTTCAATGCTATAGGGGCCAAATACTTCGGATAACCAGTTCTTTTTCCTCCAGGAACTCCACCCTAAATCTTTACAAATTTCATCACTATGGTTGATGCTATAAGTTGAAATGCAGTGCCTCTTATAGAACCTAGTTGACCTTTTCATCACTTCTATCTCCTTGGCTGTTTGTGAAAGCATGCTCTCCACACTTGGGAGCTTGAATTTGTCATCTACCAGCCCAGAAAGCCACATGGAACGTATCTCTGACGAGTGAAGATTTGAAACACTCTCAACGAAACCCACAAAAGCCATGTTTGGAATCAATGGATGGATAGTTCCCCTATCATGATCAGCATGAATCATCTGTTAGTTCTCACATACGAATATTTAACATAATTTTGAACACAACCAATTATCAGGTAAAATTTATTAAAAATTACAAAATCACAATTGTAATTATAAAAACGAAATACATTCTTCTGATGTAGTTTTGTATGGAAGCAAGCACAATGAATTGAAGCGTCCTTCTTACCTATATAAAGGCATAATACCAGAAGAGTACTCCAACAAGCTACAAAAAGGCTCTGGTAAAATAGTTTTGAGTTTTTTCTTTCCATCAAAACCAGTTGCAAGAATCACTACATCAGCATTCAGCTTAGTGTTGTCTTCAAATTCAATTCCTCCATTCCAGAAGCACCACTTTGATGCCTTCTTAAAGACAATTTTTCCTTTTTCAGCCTCGGAGAAGAAATTTTCTGGCATGATGGCCATTTGACAAGATGCATAATCCTCCACAAATGGGTGTTCTGGTTTTAATCCATACTTCTCCAGTGGAAGTTTCCATAGAAGGTAGGACTCAATAAACTTTGAAATTCCACGCCTCTATAACATAGCAAAAAAGCATTAGCTATGCTTGTAACAACCATAATTAACATATATGTGATTCAGGATAGTGAAAAACTTTAATGTAATTTACCAGTGGAGATAACATGAGGCAAAAAAGAGTCCTGAGTAAGCCTTGATCGGGTCTCTCGTGGATAAACTGAGAAGATCTTGTTGAGAAGAACATGAAAAAGGGCAATCCCCAAATCCAGTAATGGGGAACTGTCCAATGCAAAGTCCTTACAACCATGGTGCAAGCTTGTCCTTCAGCTCCTTCAGAACAATACACCGTCAACTTTGTTATGCATGTTGAAATTTAAGAAACAAAAAAAGAGAAGTAAAACAAGACATGTAATTAATTAGCTATCTATATCTTTTAATCTTCATTACTTGGGCCATGCAGGTTACTCACAACTCTTAATTGACAAATAATGGAGATTATCTTAATTAATAATAACTAATATAATGATATGTTATTATAAGCAAAAAGAACATAAAAAATTAAATTAGTAAATTCCACACAAGTAAATGATGTGTTATTGTAATTATGTTTGCCTGTTACTCTGTAACAGGATGAAAAACATTGAGACAGCCAAATTCAAATCAAAATATTTGAAAAAAAGAAATTTCTTTGATTTTTCTAAACAATAATTAACACTTATCCCTCTCTGTCTATAGCATGGTAAGATCTACATGTCAAATAGCTTGAAGGTGTTTGTCAATGATTTTTCATTATTTATCGAAGTTGGTGGATGCCATGAGGTGTTGAAATTTTAATGGACTTTTCTTATGATGATATAAGACTCCCACACGTTGCTTTCATGTCTGTGGGTGAAGATGAAGGTTGGAACCCGTCGTTTAAAGCCATTTCCAAACATTTGTGAAAGTCAAAACTGATTTGTGGAATTCTATTTTATATGACTCATGACCTATGAATTCGTTTCATATAAAGCTTCACATGAAATATTATATTAAATAAAATGAAAAGAACAGTATGCAAGTCAAAACATATTTGTTTCATACATAAAACAAAAAGAACAGTAGTGTGCAATCAAAAACATGCAAGTAGCAACTTGGAAAATAAAGCCCCTACTTGCTTTAGCATTCAAGAAAAGCAATAATATAAATTATATACAACCAAAAAATCATTTGGAAAATTAGTGTTGTCTCCGTTGGTGCTTTATAAGCAGTAGAACTGAAAATGACATCGTGACAGAAAATAAAGCAGAAAGGAAAGCAAAAAGTAATAGTGCCAACATGAAAATGAGGTTCAAGAAAAAAACAATGTCGTTATTTTCCACAGCACAGGCGACAGATGATAAATAATAGGCAACATGTTCAGTCTGGAGCATTGAACGCCACCTTTGTCATAACCAAACTGTAAAAAAGGTTTGAAGAATAGCAGAAGAAATTTGAAAGAAAATCGAGGCACACGCATGCATCAAAATAATTGCCAGCTTTCACATTGATTAGTCAACAGTTCATTTTCTTTTCTTTTTAAAGGAACCATAATACGTTACCAAATACCATAATATTTTTTGGTATTGACATTTTCATTACATGTATTTCTTAACCACTAATAATAATTTGAGGGGAACAAAGATTTAAACAATAAATAACTCATAACATGCTGATAAAAAAAAACTCGTAAAACATAGTAATTTTCAGTTTTACTTCACAAAAATATTTCACATGCATCCAACAGATGTTATTTGTGCATCTTCTACCAAACGTTTAAACAGCATTTTTTGTTTTCAAAATGAAAAAAACCAACTATTTGGATTAATTTTATTCTGACTGAGTTACTCTATAGCTAAAGCGATAAATTATAAAAGAACAGATAATGTTTCTGACGGTTAGAATATGATATTTAACAACAATAAGTTACCAACTAGTATGATTTGTTGTTTATAAAACTCATAAATTATATATAGCCCTTATTATTGCAAATATAACTGTAATTAGATTATTTATTTAGGCTTAAAAGTCACATATTTTTACATATTGATGCAGTGTTAATTCACTGGAGAAAGTTTCTTCATAAATATCTTTAAAAAAATAAACAAACTATTTAACTTATGTAAAAATGTAATTTTTACATAAGTTAAATAGTTTGTGTGCATTAAAAATTATATTTAAAAACTTAATGTAAAGTTCTAGAGTTTAACTGATACATAAATTAATAACTAATAAAAAATTAATTTTGTTTTTTATTTTTATTAAATTACTTAATGAAGTTTTTTTTCCAAAGGGAATATAAATATATATATATATATATATATATATATATATATATAGTAAAGATGGGATTATTATTACCTTGGTTTGCCTGTGCACACTCCATGGCTAAATCAAGAGCTGACTTTTTGAAACCAACCACTACCACCTTTTTCCCTTTGAGAAGTTCAGTAGCAGCTTCCTGGTCAAGTTTACAGTAATCTAACGAATGCATCACCTTTCCCTTGAATATCTGTGGCCCTTTCTTCTGTGGAAACGATGGAATCTTGGGTGTGTCCCCATATTTCCCAATGCACACCACCACAAACTCGAACCCATACCACTAATGGATTAAGGAAACA